>NW_009260410.1:3374907-3376063 GCF_000687185.1 Egretta garzetta
CCCAGCTCGGAGCCCCGTGGCCCCCAGCCTGCCGCTGCGGTACTCCTGGACTGCTCCCAAACTTGTCAGAGAAGCTGTTCCCTCCACCCCAGCACCAGCAGTCAGGCGAGACTGTCGCTCCCACCCTGTACGCATCCTAGCACCAAGCCCCTCCAACCACCACCTCCCCGTTTAGGATGTTGTGCTGTGTGAATGTACTGGAGTGCTCCAGATACAGACCACCACCAAGCTTTTTGGCTTGCTGAAGAGCAGAAGCAGCCAGATTAAGTATGCACAATATATGGCAGCAAAGATATCGTGCTTTAAATGTATCTGGTATGAACACCGAAATACATATGAAGATATTGCTAGAGCAAAAAGGGGAGTCAGGCAATGAGAAAGTCAAAGTGGAAAGCGAACAGGTCAAAACAGAGTTTACTAAGACTAAGCTACCTGCTTAACAAACTCTGCTTGAGAAGGTTTATGTGCTCTTAAACTCCTTGCTCAGGAAACACTGTTAATTTACAGAAATAAGAAAACAGATCGGCATTTTAATCTACTCAACTTTAAAGGGGCAGGAAAGCTTGTGAAAAGGCAAAAAGAAATAACTTCCCACACTTCAACTTTCACTTCTAATTTGGGATTAGAATAAACTTTGCCTGTACATGAAAAAGTACCCTCAAACTGCAAAGCTGTTTTCATCCTCAGCTGCAGTAAATCTGCACATCCCTGCTGAAGCAAGGGAAACAACGCCAGCTCCCACCAGCTGGAGAGCTGTCCCAGACGTTCGCACCCAGGGAAGAACACAGCATGCTGCACTTTAAATAGATTATACTCTTAAATATTTTATTGGACCTGAACAGTTCAGCCTCACATTATGTCTTCCTTTGAAGCAGAGCTGGTGGTGGCAATTATTTTTCCAACTTCCCATGATACCATAAACTCCCAATTACAGCTTCATTGCAAGTTACAGCTTCATTGCAAGATTGGCCCATAGGATTAACTTGGCTGCTGGGGGAGGAAGGCTTTACGCAGACCACAGGGGCGTCCACATGAGAGGAAAGACACAGCAAGTTGAATAGCAAGCCTGGGACACATTAATATGGAGAACATATTCATAGAATCATAGAATCATATTCATACAGTGATAAAGTTTTTTCAGAGTATAACCCCCAGT
>NW_009260410.1:3376081-3420389 GCF_000687185.1 Egretta garzetta
GGTTTTTTTTCATCCTACCATGATGAAGGTATGATAAAGGACCATCTGAGCTTCTGAAACTGCTAAGCAGCTGTGAGTAAATTACTTTGGACACAAAGGGACCTGGTGGTGCGATACACCAAAAGATTCATTTGCACCATCCACCCGTCTGCCACACTGCTCAGTCAACTTATCACATGATATAAAGAAAAAATATTAGAGCTTGCCTTTGTTTTGTGCTGCCTTCTTGCTTCCTGAATGTTACCTTCATCCTTTCAAAGGTTTTAGATACGCATTTATTGGAAGCGTAATTCTTGTTACTGAAAAGTGGTTTAATGTGTGTGGAGAAAAAATAGTAGTCTTTGTAGTGATAAGGTAATAGCATATTTTAGGTAGCATTGGAAATTATTAGCATCCCATTAGTTATTTTCTCTTCAAAAGACCTCCAATGTGAAATTCTTGAGGACATTAATCCTTATTATTTTTACATACATTACAAAGAGACATAGGCCCTGCTCTAGTAAATTGTGTTTTGTTAAGTTTTCTACTGTGCTTGGACCAAATCTGCTTATTTTCATCTTGCCAGGTCACCTTCCTTCATGCTGAATTAATATCTAATAACAGGTAATATAGACAGAATACCACATTGTCATAATAAATTGATATTTAATAGTACATAGATTGGTGCTAGGGTTTCATATCCATCTTCTGTCAGATGTTCCAGGAATCATAAGCAGGGTTTCTAATTCTTAGGGAAAAAAAAAAAAAAGAAAACAAGAGACCCTCAAAACAAGACAGCAGGAGTCTGCATACCTATACTGTGTTGAAAGAGAGGATTCCTCAGATTCTGTCCTCTCCTGTAAGAAGGTCTTGTAATTGGGACAGTAAAATAGGAGATGTCACCAGAGCGTGAGAGTTACGAAGGAAACAACAGGTTGAGCTACGCTGTTGAACCAGCACTGTCATGGGGCGTGCAGAGGTAAGAACCTTTTCCTTGGGCAGCTGAATAAATGCCCCCAGCTTTCACAGTTAAATTAGACAGACTAATGGGGTGTCCAGGAGGGCAAGCCAAGTGGTCCCCTGGGAGAGAACAAAGATGATTGTGGTGCAAAATTTAGATTAAAGAGCAGGATTAGTGACAGATAATTAGGTTAGTATTAGGTTTATGTTAATATTTCTTCTAGCTGAAATAAAAGATTCACAGCTCCTTCAAAACACAGCGGCATCAGGAGAGGAAAGTAGTGTGCTAACAGAGGAGTAAGGAAGGCCCTGAAGTATGGTTTGCTTTGTTAAGATGACAAACCTTGCCTACCAACAGGGGGAAGCAAGAGCAGGCATGGCCAAAAGGAAGCACCGGTGAGAGCTGAGATTTCTCTCTGAGTTGACAGCCAATGTCATCTTCCTTGTGTACAGATGGAGGAGGTACTGGGCACAGTTGCCATCCGGCTATGGCCAGTCTCTCCCAAGTTTCAAAATGCTTCAGTATAAAACCGATTTGCTTAATGCTGAAGGGTAAGTATTACTTCTAATTGTATCTTCTAGCCAAAAGAAGGTTGAAAATGTTTGTAAGTGACCTGGACTGGAAAGTAATGTATTTACTTGAGGTTTTAATGTCATTTAAACTGTAAAGGTGTTACACCAAAGAAAAATATTTACATGTCAAAAAACATGAAGCATTTTTCCAGTAGTTCTCTAGTCTAAAAAGCTGCCATATTAAGAGATAACATCTTTTAAACTTTCCTGGAAATCTGTCACATCATTAGACAGCATATCTGCAAGTCAGTTATAGACCCAAATTAATTTAAAACTAATGATAGAACTAAACAATCATTTATTCCAGTCTTTGACAAAGAGGTAGAGATGTCTGTCAAATACCACTTCGCAGAAACAATTTTCTTTCTTGAAAAGCCATTTTCCAAGACAAACTGAAGTATTAAGTGACTGAGTAGCAAAGTATTTCCCTATATAATATTTTCAAAATGCACCTTGCTAATGACATGCATCCTTTTAACATTTTACTGTGCTTTTCTGAAATTATTGATTATAGTGACATTAAACTTCAAAATGTCGTGCATTTCAAGTCAAGACATCTAGAACACACACAAGCTTTAAGGTTTTAGCTAATATGCCAGGTCTTTTTGCTGGGGAGACACAGAGTACTTGTACTGCCTCTACAGAACAAGCACAACTGTGAAGATTTTGAAGTCACCCATAATTGTTTCTAATCGAATGGCCGGTAAATATAACAGTTGACTAGTAGATTGTTTAAATAGTTTATGTTTGGCTTCAGAACAAAGCCCTTAAAACTTATATGGAAATATATTAACTTACAGAATTCTAAGTTACAATCAGAAAATCATATTCTTTTCACAATGCTTTTGCTCTTTGACTGTTGTGATTTGTTTCTTTGTTTTAGTAAGACTAGATAAAATAGAGGAAAGTGAGGCTAGATAAAATAGAGGAGGCCAAGAAATAATTCCCCTCATATATTGAAGTTGAAAGATACAATCCAGTTTAATGAGAGACATTTTCATAGCCCAGTTAGCAGGTTTCTCTGCTCTTCTAGAAACTGCGCTTCCTCAGTAGATAAATAAAATTATAGGTAATTCTTTCAGCTGAATTTGTCAGTCTACCACTGTCAGGAACATTAAAAGTCTCTTTTCTCATGAAGTCCCACAAAAATTCAGAAAAGCAGCATCAATAACAAAAACTATAGATGTGTCTAGCTAGCAAAGTATTTCACTGATTCTAAGATATAAACTTTAAGCGACAGTGATACTCTCATATCAACATCTAAGAAATGGCATATAATGATCTCTGCTTTCAGAGATGAAAGAAAAACAAATGTAAGAGGTACTAAATAAAAGGAGAATGACACGAGAAACTTGTTAAGTGTTGCTTAGCAAAGATGCCTTTGTGCTATTTGTATGGATGACACACACATTACCTACTTTGATAGAAGAATCACATTTATGTTCACCCAGAAAAATCTAAAGGCTTTACCATGTGAGAATTGTGACGCACTGCTGACTGGTTCATAAGAAACTGGTCCCCCTTGAACCCGTTGTTGGATACAGAGCAAGTACTAGTGTATGTAATAAAAAAAAAAACAAAACCAAACCCACAACCAACTTTACTCAAAGCACTAGTTCTGTTTTATTTTCCCTTCTTTTATAACGGCTACAATAACATAGTGGGGATGTTTGGAAGAGCATCTTGTTCCCTTCTGCTTGTTCTTCAGCCAATACTTTCTATTCTTTTCCCCTCCTATCATTCTCCAAACATTGGTTTTTAGACCAGGGAAGAAGCAGGCTGCTTTATACCTCCAGCTTTTCTTTTCTGCCCTTAAACTTTTAAGAAGTCTTCAGGTTAAATGGGATTTAAATCTCTAAATATTTTGAGGATCTGGACATCTTTCCAGAGCTGCTTAGAACCAGTAACTGAAATACATGTATTGAGTTGAAATACAAACTGAAATACATCCCAGTTGAATACAACACAATGAGATTTTATTGGCGTGACATGCTAAGTAAGTGCTATGTAAAAAGGAACAGACCTCTGGGTATTTGTCTGAAGTGACAACATCGATTTGGGACAGGTTTTTCTTTGCCGGGGATTTGATCCTGCGTTCATTTGTTCTTACACTTCATTTCAAGCCAGCAGCAACTCGGTGCATGGCACTGGGCTGTTGATCACACAGGCACCTGTTCTGAGGCAGCATTGAGAATTTACCTCAGTTTTTTCCTTTTTCACTGAAATTAGACAACTAGTAGTTTAAAATAACATCTGTTGGGTTTTTGTATTTTTTTCTCCCCCCATGGGAGGACAACATAAACTAAGACAAACATGAGACAGAGTTCATCAAGGATTATACTGATGTAAACCGTCACAGAATTTATCTTCTTTTATTAAGTTACACTGGTGGCCCTTTCTGTATCATTTTCCTTATAACCTTTCTCCTCTAGTAGGCTTCCTTTACCATCATGTACTTTAAACACCGAAAAACTCCAAAGAGGGCTCTGATCAGCGACAACTCACACGGCAAACTCCCAGAGTCACTCAGCAAAAGGTAACAAACCCATGGGGCTGTGCAGTCAGAAAAACCCTGTGCAACTCAGCCAGTGGCAGCCTGTGATGCTGTACAATGGGATCAGCTACTGGGTGAATGCTTTGCAATAAAGCCTGTAAAAACCCACTCAGGTACTAAACTTGCCCAGGTCATAGGAAAGACGGCAAGGTGCAGTTGTAATCCAGTTGCCGTTGCAATCCAGTGGTAGAAGTTTTGGAGAAGGCTGTTTCCATTGCCATTAGAGGTGCAGTTCAGTGTGACGGTCATGATGTCATCTGTTGCAGTGCAAATACTTCACACCAGACTCTGGCTGCAGGGAAAATACCTAATGATCACTTCTGATAGCAAAGCTCAGATTTGCTCCTCAGACAGCAAGGCGCTTAGGCAACAAAACTGGATTTTTATGCCTTGGTCCATCCATATCACTATAACCAAACTCCTCAGTGCCAACACTAGATCAGTAGAAGATTATCTATCAAAATAATAAATAGCTCAATCAAGTCACTCGCAGATCATGAGATGAGACAGACTCTGCTTTCATGGACCAAAAAGAAACAACAGGCTGATTCTCCATTAAGCACTTTCCACTAGCCACATTTCTTCAGCACTTCAAAGAGCAAAACATACTGAAGTAGGTGATGCTGAAAAATATTCTATTCACAGACTAAAAATATCTTCATATTCAATCATTAAGATTATGAAAATGTACAAAGTTTTTTTCCCATCCATTAGAAATTATATTAAGTACTTAGCAATCAGACATCTGTCTGCTTCTCTCACTGTACGCCAGCAGTGTGCTTTCCTTCTTCTCAGGAAGATGTGAGACTTGAGTTCACAAAGAGCACAAAACCCCCTGTGTGCATCGAGAGCTCTGGGGGAGATGGCATAGCCGAGCATTGCTACACCTCAACACGTGCTCTCTGGAAGATTGTGTTTGCCAGCATCAAGTGCTCTTTTCTCTAATATTCCTGTTGATACAGATCTTTAGGAATAAGGGTCCCAATCCTAGAAATGGGGAAAGCACACCTGTATTTAGGCCTTTATCGCTTCCCTACTCTGGTATCTCTTTTGCCTTCCTCCCCAGTAAGTAATCCATCTTCTCCCCCAGTAACGGCGAGGGCTATTACAAGTTGCCAGGATAAGGACAGCAGAGTTCAGCTGCTGTTTAGCTGCTTGCCACCCCCTGCTTCCCCCCGACTACAAAGCAGAAGGTCTGTACGTTGTACAAGGCAGGTAGCATCCCCCGTGCTGTAAGAACACCACAGGCTGCTCTTGCCTTCAGCAGCACAGAGAGCACAGCTCACTGGCTGTCACAGCAAGAGCTGCCACAGTCATGGGCAGGATGCTGGGAACCAGATGAAACTCATGGCTAAATATCATGGGACAGGCTGTGCCTTCCCAAAGAAACTTCCACATGTCCCCAAACAAGCAGGGTCCATGCAGCAGGTGCAGGGTGGCCGCTCTCAAATCTCCATGCAGGTCTCCATTTTAAAGGAACTAAAGTTCATCCTCTAAACCCAGCTGTATCTTCCCTATAAAAACGCCTCCCAGCCTGGCTCCAGCATGCTCCCACGCATGCTGATCATCACTGATGATGTTTACTCATTCACCTGTTTTCATTCTGTCTGCTGTTGTTTTTTTCAAATTGCTATGACAAAAAACTCAGCAGCCAGCAAGAGATACACCCACTGCACAGCTATTTGCACATTTTCTTCCATGTATGTCTAACACGTTGATGTGTTTATTACAGTCTTACTGGTTATAATATATCGTTTCCAGAGTGACTGCACTTCTAATTTCTATTAAATTAACAAACACAGCAGTAACATTAGTAACCTTTACCCTGCTAGGTAAAAATAAATCAGAGTAAGAAACAAAAAAAAACATAGCATGGGGTCCTCCCACTCGAAAAGCTCATCTTGTTCAGTACATATAATTAATTTAGAAGTTAGAATATAATGCAACTGTTTGGATAAAAATGTATATGGCATATAATTTGTTCCCCTAAACCTCATGTATTTTGTCAGATGCTTAACATTAGGATTCAAAATGCATGACACATTTGTTTACCCGTGCATGTTGAATCAGTGCCACTTCTATCATTAAATAAAGCTTTAAAAAACCTATTGTAGGCCTGATGAAGCTATCAAATGGGTTATCATATACCTTTCTGCAATTTTCTGAAGACCTAGCAAATATTACTTCTTCACAACAATAAATAGCAATCAGATGCAATATCTGTACTAGCACGTGGAAAATTTGGACTACAAACCTAGTCTATAAGCTGAACTTTGACACAAGACCTGTAGTGTACACTAAAGCATACAGCTGGCTTGCAAAGCTAGTTATGGTGGAAACATGATTTGTAACCACTGAATTGCTGTAATGGGACCTTGATTTCATTATTGTAAGAGAATCTTTAGCCATTTCAAATGGAGAAAATATCACCATAAAGAACAAAAACTCAACTAAAGGCTTTTGTGAAGACGAAGATAATCCAGTAACATTCTTGGATCGATAGAACCTGCTTCCTTCTGAAAGCTTCATACTCCATTTTCACACCTAGAACTAACATGCTCCAGTTTGATAGTTTAGAGTTCATTTGGAGAAAAGATTTTGATTCAGATTTTAAATAACTTCAAGTCTTTTATAATGTATCCTTTCATTCTCCAGTTGTTTCTGATTTTTCAACCCCTTTGTGCCAAAAACATATTCTGATTTTAATCATATTTTTCACAAATTCACAGGTGCAAAATATGTATGACTGCAAGCTTAAAAGCTTCAGTGAATGAATCCAGGAGATGTGCAGAATTACATGACAAACTAAATATTACTGACCCTTCAGGGAAGTTATAATGACCAGGAGAGTTTAAAAGCTGCTGCACAGAGTCGATGGAAGGTTTGAACTCTCCTTCCATCATAGCAACGTTGGGCAGTCACGATAAAAAGACTTTAAACAAATCCTTTTTGATAGTCAAATGTAAGAACTTAGTCATATACCCAGGCATCAGTAGGCTTCAGTGAGAGGTTTAAACACCTAATATGCATATAAAATCCAAATGTGTCATTACTTCACTGAAAATGTCTGCTTCAGACAATTGTGCAATACAGAATCACTTTCTCAGGAAGTAATATCAGATATGATGCTCTGTCATTTTCATAAATCCACTTGCTTAAAATTTTGTCAATTGAAGGGGTTATGTTTTTGTGATTTTGCTGTTCAGGATAAGCCAAAACAAGTTTTGAAGACCAAAAAAAAAGAAATCAAGGAACAGTTGCTTATAAGCATGTCAAATAAGAGGATCAGCAGTACTCATACTGTGATGATAATGGATCAAGTACAATCTCGGTAAGCACAATTACAGCCAAACTTTATCATGCTGAAAAACAGCCTACATAGGAAGGGAAAATCAGCTGACTGTCCAAACCACCTACAGAGCAGGCTTTTTAAGCAGGGACTATGAGAGGCTCTGTTGAAAGCTCTGTTTTACTGTATCCAGCTACAGGTGACATTACCTTCAAAATAAGGCTGGGCAGGTTTTGTTAAGGCTGTGGATGATGTAGCCTCTATGAGCCAAGTGATCACATTCAAAGGATGCAGCTCTTCTCTTTTAGGCAGAGCTGGTAGATAATGCATAAGCACTGAACTAAAAACCAGCCAAAGTACAGCACAGTAAATACTTAAATCTGCAGGAACAGATGAGATGTCAAGCTAGAACCGTTCAGGAAAATGAGCTGCTCTATCACAACCTCAGATGGTTTCTCTTTATGAAGGCTGAAGCATAGTATGTCAAATTTAAACAAATGTATGCTGCACTTATTACACAGGTAAATTATCTTCCCTATTAAATTTAACAAGTGATGATCTAGATTCTTCATCACATTAAGTTTTAAATCCATTTAGCCATCTAAAGATTGTATTCTAGCTTAATTAGAAGTGATGGGCCTCACATAGGAATTGCTAGGTGAAGTTTCTGTAGCATATATAAAGCAGAAAGTCTGAGTAGCTGGCATCTCTCAACTCATGTAAGGAGTGCTTGAGGAACATGTATTTTGTTATTAGGTTTAAGATTACAGTCCCAGGTGCATTCAGCAAGCTCTCCTCAATGGCTTTTTATGTAGAAATCAGCCATTGTGAGGCTGATGAAAGGGTTAACTCCTGACGTGGTATTTTGTGATATTGTGGCACTAGGTCCCACCCCCAGAGAACAGCTGAGATAATGCATAATTCCAAGTGTAAAAGTTCCCATCACCTGTTGTCTTCAGGAGTTATTCTCAGAATAGCTTTATGCAGTTTGCTTGCCATCTCCCTCAATCCCTTTGAACAGCTTGTACCATCGGCAGTTGCTACAAACATGTCCTAGCACTGAAGCAAGCCCATCAGGAGATTGTCTCAGCCAGCAATTCCCCCTCCAAGCAGGGGACCAAAGCAGCATTTGCTAAAGCAGGACAGGCTGAAGCAGTCCCTTAACTGCAGAAGGTGATTTAAGCCAGCAGTGACTCACACAGAGCTTTTGTTCAGAAACCACTCTTGCAATTTATTCAGAGGCTGAAGCAAACAGAATTTGGATTTCCCTCCCACCATTTCTTCCAAAGGCTTCCATGAGACATGGCCCCCTTCTTTCTCTTCCCTGACCCCTCATCTTGATCAGCAGTTTAGAAATCCAAGTGGCTGTCTTTATATTTTGATGATAGCGTTGGATTTGATACATGAGTACTTTCCTTAAGAAGTTAAAAAAACTTTGTTGGTGTGATTTTGATCACTTGCACTCCCAGCAAAGTCAAGCAATGCACAGGGTGCTTATTTGCCTAGACTGTATGTTCAAGTACACCATCCTCCAGTGTTTAGGAGGAGTCCACAGGGAGAGTCATTAACTTATTAATATCATTTGACACGTTTGGTACAAGTGTAATATTTTGCTCATGTAACTTTCTTCCTTCATCTCCACGAACAACAACTTTGATACACCACTTCAGAGCCAAAAACCAAAGATGTTTTAAGTATTATTTTACTGCAAACTAGTATCTGACCTTATCATAGCAGAACAGGATGGTTTTATTTTGAACACACACAGAAGAGACCATTACCATTCTATGATTACAAAACTGCTGTTTGTGGTTTTCACACCATCATATGCTTTAGCCTAACTGCATCGAGACGCTGCCTTGAGTACTTGGTAGGTAATCCCCTGTATGACATTGCTAAAGCAAGTAAAAGCTCCAGCATTCTTACTGATATCCCTCAAAAGAGTTAACAAAAAGATTTCCGGCATATGGGGGAGGTGAAGGTTCGCTCTTTAGCATGGCGAGGCTCAAAAGACGAAAGCAGTTATCTGTGAAGATACTAATTTATCCTGGTAGCAGTTTTAATAACAGCACAGTTTTTCCTCTTAATGTCACTTCTGCTGCGTTACTTTCTTTTCATTGCACAAAAAGGTTAATTGTTAAAATTACACTTAGGAATAGAAAATAAGGTTAAAGATGATATCTAGCTTCTGATACTCTGTTTAACCACCAATACAAGCTGGTAGAGTTTCATTAAGCAAGAAAGAAGAGAACCTGGGGAGCAATGCACAGGAAAGCCTGAATGTGAAAAAAGAGAAAAAAAATCCACAGTAAATTGGTGAAATCGCACACAGTTAACATTAAAAAGGACAGCATCACAATAAGCCAAATGCAGTGCTGACTTCTATGCAATTAAATGTAGAAACCTCTGTTTCCTATTTCTTTCAACACTATCCTGACATCAATAATCTTTACTTCTCTCTTGCTTTTGTTCAAGCCCACAAAGAAAATCTACTGGGAAAATAAGAAGTATGGAAATCAAATAGACTGGTTATGTCAGGCTTGATTCTCTCCCTTGTGGCACTGGTGAAGAAGTGGAATTGCTTCCCGGAGTTTTACTAATGCGAAGTGGTGTAAAGGAGGAAAAGATTTGTCCCTTTCCAATTCCCCCATGAGAGAAATCAATGACAGAAGGTTGTATTTGATGGAACTTCTCTTTTTTATTTCTCTGTTTCCAGGTTCCCTATTATCTGCCTCCACTATCCTTTCTTACTACTTTATAGCTCCTGTCCTGAGCTGCCTTCACGATCTGTTTCTTCATATCAGTTTTGGCTCCTTTTATTTCAATATTTGAGGCCTAATTCTTGGTACCCGTTGACATGGCTGTAGGCTCCAAATTAAGATAGAATGGCACTCTTGCTATTCTCAGATGCACTGTTTACTCCTACTCTCCACCTAGCTTTGTGGATGTTCTGTAAATGCCGAACAATGTTTTCTTCCCTCTGCCAGAAACTTTCAACTGCTCTGTCCTTACCCTGTATTTATCACCTTTATGTTTTATGAAGCTCTCAAAAAGAAAAAAGCCACCCACAGCACTGTATGAATTCCCTTTTTCTTCCTCTTCTGCTTCCCACAGTCTCCTTTCACTTTAATCATTAATATAGTTTCAATAGTTGATGATAAACTTTAAGATACACATCCGTGGAAAAATATTCTTGTTTCTATACATACAGGTCGTCATTATTCACTCAGATTCCCCAAATTCTTTCATCAAAACAAGCTTCTTCCTTTATCATCTGCCAACCCTAAGAAACTAAGCCCCCTGGGAGCTCAACTGTTCTGTGAACTGCTGTCTTGGATGCACCTTTGTTCTGTATTTTCACAAAAATAAAAAGTTTATCAGTGAAAAATCATGAACCCTTGTGAGTGTTGTCAGACAAAGAGAGGGAAAAAATAATCAATTTCCTTGTTAAAATGTTCAAGATGCAACATATGGGAAGCTTTGTTTACAAGATTCTCTCACTGCCTCTCAGCACGCTGGCATATAACATACATCTTAAGTTATGGTCCTTTTACTTGACTAGCTATAATCACCGTGACCCTCACTTTTGCCTCACAAAACCAGACTTCATTAGAAGTTACACTTATGTAGCTATATGCAAAAGACTGACAGAACTGAAAAACACACATAGCCCCCCAAAATATGTATTTAAAACATGATTTTCTTTGGAAGCAGAAATTTAATCTGAATTTCAAGGGTGGCAGAGATAATTAGCTTAAGAAAACACATGCTTTCATTATTAAATTTAGCCCCAGGATCTGTCAGCAGCATCACTTGAATGATTTATATGTAGACAAGAGTAGGAAAAAAAAAAGAGTCACAGCAAATATTAACAGATTCAACTTAAGCAGAATGGATTTCATTCATATGAACAGCCATGAGGTAAAGCACATCATTCCCCAGAAAGGAGTAGACACAGGAATTGTACCAGTTTTATTGTCCAGTGACAGTCATCTTTGAAGAATATGTCACCCCTCCTGAACCTCCCAAGTTCATACCTCAATTTCACCTTCAAAGTTGAGTCAAATGCAACCCCAAGAG
Source organism: Egretta garzetta (assembly GCF_000687185.1). Lineage (NCBI taxonomy): Eukaryota > Metazoa > Chordata > Aves > Pelecaniformes > Ardeidae > Egretta > Egretta garzetta. Next base: position 3,387,517 of record NW_009260410.1, read on the forward strand.
CCCTCCCATGACCTCCCCCCTCCCCAGAGCCCAGCTGGTGCTAGCAAGCATGGAGGTCATACAGAAAGTTCTTCTTACACACACTCTATGCTGTAAATTTGCAGTTCTGAACACAAATTTACTTCTAATAATTGACCCTCGGATGGGTGGGACAAAGTCACGGGAGTAAGGAAGGAAGCAACACCAGGGAGGCAGTCTGGGAATTGCCATTACAGAGATGACTTTTTGAGACAGCCAGGAAATCCTGACATAAGTATAAAGGTATTCTGCATTCCCACCTCTGCAGTTAATTCACCTGACAATCAGGTTGGAACTAGGCTGCAGTGCAGGGTGTGCAGTAACAACAGAGAAACTTTCTGGTTCACAATTAACAATAAAAACAACTCAACAATGACAAAAACCCCCACACTTTCCTTAGAACTTAATACATCTCTCTCACAATTTTTTCAACATTATCCTGAAAAAGCTAGAAGCTACAAAAGTATTAATTAATAAAACAGCAGTATCAAGCTCAAAACCAGTAATCCATAAAAATACATTTAAAAGACAACAAACTCTTTGCACTGCAAAAACACAGAAGATTGGGCAGTATGACCTGAATCTTTACTGGTTCTTGGCTCTTCTAAGAAGTGCTGTGAGAGCTGGTGCTTTTGTTGCTTGGGTGTGATTTGTGAAGTCCTACAGCTGAGGGATGTAGGAAGGGTTTTGGTCTTTGACAGCAGCTGTAGATGACTGTTCAGCTTAAATGAGAAGGCAGGACCAACTTACAGCCCTCAATCAGGGGAACCAACAAAGAAAGCAGTAAACATGGTAAATGGTTGCATGTGCATTTGGGAAGGTGAGATGGGACTCCACAGCGTGAGAGTCCCGTGATCAGAAACAGCCTGTGGATCATAGTTTCCCCTCACTCCACTGATAAATTTGTTGCTTCATAGAATGTTAGCTATTTCATATGCATAGAGGTAGAAAGATGTTATTGCAACATCAGGATGACTGACTGCCTCTGGAGTGCAAGAGCAGGATAACTATTAGCTTCATCTTTATATTCCTCTCTCTGTTAAGGTTGTAAATTTATCACTACCAGCTTCCCAGTTTGTGTTGTACCTTCTGTTCCAGATTAGGACAGAGGGTAATGGATGCCAAATGTAAATTTCTATTTGTTGCTATCAGACCCCTTGCAGTGAGCAACTGCCCTCATTTTGGGGTGTTGGCAAGAGATTTTTGATGTAGCTGTTCGTAGGTGCTTTTTCAACTGGTTCTCAGAAGGCACCAGATGCTCTCAAGGGGCTGGTGAGATATCTGAGGGTAATGATCACCATGATTTCACAGCTGAGATGTCTTCAGCTTTTGCAGCTTGAGAAATTTAAGCTCTTAACTTGCATGGCAGCCTCAAAGTAGTCTGATTTAGATTATTTGAAAGCCAATAGAGGTACTCTGCCCCATGTGACATAACAACTTTGTTTAGAATTTATTAGTGTTGGACATGAAAGTTCCTTGAGGCTGTCTGTTACTTAGAGTTTCAAGGAAGCCATTTTTAGTGAGACAAAGCAAATGCTTTCACAGCAATGGCAAACAGTTAATAATGTCATTCATGGAGGATAATGTACAACCATTAAAATGAGATGCAGATTTTCATAGCTGCAGCTGTTGTCTAACCACCAAATTTAACCTTTTCCTCCCAATATCTATTTCTATAATTACACATCAAATCTCTCCACTGTGGATTATTTATAAGGTGAGTTTTCCCTTGTTTTTCTGTAGGACATTGTGGCAGCCAATTACCAATTTAAGCACAGTGTCTCTGCTGTAGGAGACACGGACGTTTTTGCCCTGAGTACAAAACTACCTTGTAATTTTATTTTTTTAGAATAATTTAACTGTATCAGACCTACTGTCCTTCTTCATTCACACTGCAGTTACATTTGGACCTTTTCATTTCTTAGTAAGCCTAAAAAAGGGAATACTGCAATTTTTGGATAGTAATGGATAACACTATTTCAGCCTCTTGATACACCCTGAGGTGTCAAAAACATTTGCATATGTGTTTCATTAATAGATAAACTAAGGTCCAGCTCACAAAGAGAGTAAGACTAGCAGAGACTGGGATAAGAATGCTAACATCCCATTTCTTGCTGTGATGGAAAAGCTGTACGCTCTGACTTTTTTATATTAGACCGAATTACATCTTCTCACAAAATATTACTGGGTCCTCATATTAAGACATACCTTGTGCTCTTCCTTTTTTTTTTAATGCTACCTTTTCCAGTGTTGGGCTTTTTTCTGCTACATACATTTCTCTCTATCTTTTACGAGGAAAAAGGAATTATTTTCTTACCGACTCTAGCACACTGTCAGCTGCATTGCTGAATGAGAAGCCATTTTTTCTCAGCAGTTTGCTGGTTTAAATGTCTGTCCATAGGTTTATTTCATAAATTATATCACAAATGAACTGAAAATTCTCAGATCTTTCTAACCCCTGCCAGTTTCTGCTGACTAAGGGAACCCATAGTCTAGACCTGAGGATGTTTATTCAGCACTGAAGACCTCTCCCAAAACCTCTTTATTCTTATTAAGCAGACCAAGCAGTGAAATAATGTTCAGTCTCAAATGAACAGACCTGGTCCGCAGACAAGGTTTTACCCTGCTTGCAGAAACGAATGGTTCTTTGCTTCCAAAGAACTAATTATAACAGCACCTGGCAGCATCACTGGAGATAGGGGCCTGTCAGCATTTTCTCCAAACCCTCTTATGTAGACATTTATAGGAAATTTGCTTCAGCCTAAAACTTAATATAAAATTTCTAGTGGCAGGCACTTCTGTCAGATATGTTTTCTATGGCCAAATTAATTTATTCTAGACAACTTTTAGCAAATTCAGTCCATGAAATAGTGGTTTTGATAAAATTGCAGAGGTGGACTGCAATTGATTATTTTCCTCTTGGTATCTTTAAAGAATAAGAATTGATAATGAATTTGTGGGAAAGAACTGATTTTGTATGTGTACATTTGTTAATATATTCTTTGAAGCTTTCATGAATTTGAAGGATTAGGAGGAACATCTTGCTCAAAATGACAGGATTATATTTAACAATATGTATTTATAAATATGTATTTATATCAAATAAAATCAAACATAAAATACCAGCAAGCAAATCTACTCCACAACCTGACTATACGCTTTTTTAGCTTATGTGATATGAGAAACTGCACAGTAGATCTGATGTTTGGCTGTAAAATGGTGCCATTCCAGTGAAACCCAAGCAACTTTTCTAACTGGAGGACTGAATCATGGCAGAATTGCATATCCTCCCTCCCATATCTATCTATCTATCTATCTATCTATCTATCTATCTATCTATCTATTTTTTAAAGAAGAAATTAAAATTAATTCAATTATCAGGAGCATTATCTTTCCCAGACTGATACAATATAATCAATTCAGCCTTCAAGCTTGAAGAGAATTTATGTCATCTTTGCTTATACCAGCTGACCTCTCCATAACGAGAAAGGATTTTTAACACTACAGAAATGTTCTATAAAAGCTAGATAAGAAAACACTCCTGACTGGCTTGTTCCATGTGGTACACCTTGCTAGTTTTGTTTATGTAATTTCTGGTTCTTTTAAAAGTACAGAGTTAATATTTTATGTAATTCTAGTTCAATGTACTGGTTTAATTGCTTACCAGAGCTTTTCTAATGCTCCACTGGAAAATAAAACAAAGCAAAGAAATATTAAAAAAAAAGAAATTTCACTGTAAAGATTAAAACTTATGAATTTCCATATAAGGTCTAAGCCACTCTGCTAGTATTTTTTGGCGGTTGCTATCAGTCTCTTTCATCCAGAAATACGTAAACTGTGTCCACTGTAGAGCAAACAAGTAAAATGTCAAAGCAACAACAGGCAAAAATCTCCCACTGAAAATAACTTCCCAGTTCAAACCTATAAAAAACAAAAGCCAGAACTTGATTAAAAAAAAAAAAAAAGCTCTGTTACTTAACATAGAAGTATTTTTCTGTTTCCACAGACATACATATTTTTGGCAGAATTAGTTTCTTGTGTAGTATGTATGGCAATGGCTTTCATAGGAGGGAGACAGGGAAAATCTTACCACACAGTGTGTTGGGAGCTTTCTTATGAAAAGGGGATCAACGTACAAAATGGCATAAACATGCATGTTACCCTATAACCTCCAGAAGTTTTCAGTAGACACACTTTAGTAACACTTAATTGCCTCAGTTTCTGGTATCTGAGGAATTAGAGAGAAATGTGGATGTAGGGCTCACCTGGATGAAAGGACTTGTTAGAAACAAAAGAGACAAATTTGTGACATTAGATGGCCACTAAAGGCTGACCATTGCCGTTGTCCCACACTAAGGCACTCCTTGAGCTTAGCATACAGCACAGAGAGCTGTGGCGAACATCCAAGAAAACTGAATATATCTATATTGACTTGAGGATTTTCGTTAAAGAGCGTATGTTAAACTAACTGGAGAAGTAGGAAACAATATTGAAACTATTCCAGTATAGAGAGGTTAGCTATGAAAATGAGAACAAAGGGAGCCTCACTATTTTCAGAGCAGGTAAATGATTTAACTAATTCTGTATGTAATGAATAAATGAGAAAGCTAGTCTGGTTCTCATGCTGCCAGATGATCAACAAGAAACTGTCTCCATCCCCAAAACCATAAATTCTGAGGGATGATACTTGAGTTATACTTGTTACTACAAGATTGATGCTCTTCCAAAGTGCAAAAGCCCCTACACAGGAAAAAAAAGGTTAGCATTTCTGGAGAGATGGGGAGCTTGTTCACACAGAATCACACACAGAATCACAGAATGGCAAGGGTTGGAAGGGACCTCAGGAGGTCATCTAGTCCATCTTGTTCTGTGGTTTAAAATGCCCTGCTCCCTGTAGTTAGGTATTACCCCTTGCTTTCAGGTCACTGACGTGAGGCTGAGCCATGCCTGCAGCCAGGTGACCGCAGTAACTCAGATGCAGTGACCCAGATCCCTCCCAGCAGGGTTCAGGCCAACCCAGCTGAATTTGCCCAGGACTACCTTAAGAGTGCTGATATGACCTCACGATACAGGGACAGCAACCTCCGAAAGAGTATGGTAAGGACCACAGAGGGGAGGAACACGTATTAAATGTCTATGACTATTTCCAAGATGATATTACTCACACTCCTTCTAATCCTTTTGGTAACCTAATAAGTAACTCAGTATTCCCATTATATGTTTTTTAATTATTAATTCATTAGGACAGAGGTTAGAGCATTGGAAGATACATCAGAGTCTTCAGCTAAATTGTGACAGAAGAATCACTGGAGTCCTATGTTGCAGCTGTGTGTGTGATGAAATTTTTTTTGCTTTTGCCCTGAGGCAGAGTCAATTATTTCCCACTAGGAAGATTCTTCTGTTAACCCTGTGGATAAGATTTATTGGATTTGGACCACTGGTTGTTAAGCCCCTGGTCAAGAATCCATCTATCGCATTGCTACAGCATGCATGCTGTACAGCCTTTCTCTCGTCTTTCTTATCCCCTCTTAGGCTTCGCTCCTTCCCATTGACATCTCTTATTTCCCAACTAAACTCTGCCCCCAGTATCTTTTTATTTGTTTCTAAGTAACAAAATGTATTAATTTGAAACAACATTTCAAACAATATTCTTTTCTCAAACTAACAAACTGCTGGCATATTCATACAAAGTGCACACTGTTGGTCCTTTCCCATGCAAAACTGTGAATGAATAGATTAGCTGGATCCAGGGAAGGCATTCGTGCTCATCATGGGTGCATGACTGGAAGGATGGAGGCTTATTTTTACAGGGAATGATCTTAATATAACTAATATATTAATAATTTTTATGCATCAACCTGAAATAAAAATATTAGAAGATCATTTTATAAGGTAACAAATATTAAAAAAATGCACCAGGGGTAGAATAGAATAAAAAGAGCCATCTGAATGCTGGTGGAAGGGTCACAGGTGTTTCAAAGCAGGAGCCCTGGCTGATACCTGTGAGGAGGCTTATGGACTGTGCTTGCCAAGCTCACTTGGCCTGTGGTACACCACTGAGAGATGTGCTCCAAGGTTTCCCTTGAATTTAAGCAGCATCACAGCCCAGGCCTTCACTTAGAATCATAGAATCATAGAATAGTTTAGGTTGGAAGAGACCCTTAAGATGATTGAGTCCAACCGTTAACTCAGCACTGCCAAGGCCACCACTAAACCCCTTCCAAAGATACGAGTGCCTGTTCCCTTCTTTTGAAATCCAGGAGTCCACAAACCAGTGTAGCAGCCTAGGAGAGGAGTACAAAAGCACAGACTTTCTAACCCAGGCTCTGTTCTTTGTCAATCACATTTAGACTTTTTAAGTACCACTATTTACTAAATAAGATTTAGTATTTACTAAATACTACTCACTACTATTTACTAAATGCTGCTACTGTTTGTCTTTTTCCAGAAGGATTCACCAAGAGGTGGTTCCTGACTTTGTAGCCTCATTCCCATGCCTGGAGGTCATTTGCTTTTACCAACTGTCCAGGCTCCCAGCTCACACCCTGCATAACTCAGGATATACATGGGGAGGGGAATCTTCTGTGGCATACCTCCACTGATTTGGGTTGCTCAGAAAGCAGACAGGCCCTTGAAGAACTAACACATGATAGATGGTAACTAGACCTAGCTCACATGCCAAATTATGTTCCAAAATAATTTCCCAAACCATGATATTCACTTTTTAATGAGTCATTAGAAAAGTAAATTAAAACCTCCAGGTATGAATTCCAAATGAAAGCCTTTAATAGAAAAAGATATATTCCAAGAAATTATCACCTATTAATAATTTTGAGAGAATTAGGTGGTAGAAATTCTTTAAATTCTAAGCCAGAGAACAAGGTAAAGTGACGTTACCTATGGCAAGTTGAGCCAGAAGTACATTTACTAAATAATCCATCTGAATGATGGACAGGACCATCAATAAAGCAGTAGAAGATTAACAAGGCCAGAATTGGCTGAGGAAAGGCGAGGAGCAAGGAGACAGCCTGCGAGCGGCCCTGCATCCCCAGCGGGACAGATCTGCATGGGTGGGAGACCCCAAGGCGCTGCTGTTTCCTGCCCTCACATCAATGCTTATCACGAATGATCCGTAAATAACGGTGTTGCAAAAGGGAGACGGTTAGTTTGAGTGGCGACCATTGTAAGGAGGTTGAAGTAATGTCGCCATATAAGCACCGTGTGAAATGTATCAAGAGGTATATTTAAAAATAGATAATATACATGTGTTTATTTTTATGAGTGTTCCCAGCTAGAGTCTTACTGCCTCAACTGCTACATAAATCAGACAAGAAATACAAAAAATTCATGGTCAAGTATACACTTATGTCAATACACGCCAGCACACAAACACATCTGCATATGTATAAATGACATGTAAAACAAACTAGAAGCAGTCAAGACAACCAGCAGATGGTTATCTATCTTGCTAGTGCATTCAGGAACTGAATGAGTGAAGGGACTCATGTATATATGTAGGATAACTGCTAGATTTTCTTGTGCAGAAAGTAGAAAAAAAGGAAAAATATTTAAGAACATTTCCAAGCAAGTGCTAGGCTGTTTCTTTAAACTCAGTTTATTCAAGTTTTCCCTTGGTAGATATATGTCACTGTGTGCTCCTGAGAGCATTTGAGCCCATTGCAGCTCTACTGAGAGTTAACTCATGCTAAAATGAATTGCGCTTTTAACTTGGACATCCCCAGTTCAGTCTCCAAGAGGATGGTTATTGCATATCAAAGGATATAAATAAGACTGTGTGACTAATGAATCCAGCCTTGTCGTCCAGATGGCAAGGAATGATTGGAAGTTTTGAGAAGAATCCACAGGCAATAATTTGTTCACATAAGTGATCTGACAAACAATTATGAATAAGGAATGAAGTAATAAAAGTCATATTCTTCTTATGGATATTTTGTAGAACTGGAAAAAAAGGTTAAATTATTTCAGTAAATGATTTTTTTAGGAACAGTTTGACCAGATGCAGATATAGCAAATAATGTGATATATGACCCCATTGGATGGCTATTAAAAAAGCTAGTGGAGAGCAAATAACATGCTCACCAGTAAGGTAGGGAACATGGGACAAAAATCTTCATAAATTGGTGCTTAAAGTGGGGGAAAAGTAATTTGCCACATTTACGTTGAAATAATGGTCTAGTACCAAGTTGTCTGTAAGTCTATTCATTTGCCTTATGACCTGCTCCAACGTGTATATTTCCAAAGTAAAGCATGAAATGCAGCCCTCCAAAACTAACTTTTATCAAACTAAAAGCATCCTTCAGACTGGAAAACTACAATGCTGTGACTGGAATGAGAGTTAGGGACTTTAAGCTGACTTACCCCCTATGCCGACCTATTGCCTTTCTGAGACTTTTTAACATAAAAATGTGATGAATTCTAAAGAGAAACAGTTGGTTAAAAGGAATTGCAGATTTCTGGCATCACTCAGCCCACGCTAATAGAACAGAAGTTTACAACCAGAACTCACCTGGTATCATTTTGAAGATGGCTTTCAGGAGAAGCCTGCAGCTTTGACACCTGCAGTTAGCACAGCGACATGTGATTGTTCCCCAAGCATTTCTTATCCTTCTTTCTTTGAACAACACAAACTAAATTGAACAGCTAAACAAGCTGATAGCAGCAATATAAATGTCCTGCCTTTGCTGAGGGATACTGAAACTCACCGAAGAACCTTTTTATTGACAGGCTTGCTCTACCTTAGGTGCATATTTCCACAGCCAAAAGTTTGTTTGGCGAGAAGCTTTTTTACCTGCATTCGTGATGGCATAGAAGAGACTTAGGAATTAAATTATTTTCTTGTCTTAGAAAATTCTCTTGAGTATTATCAATGGTTGTTTTTATGCTTCTTAAGGAAATGAGTCTCTTCAGAGTTTCATGACAGAAAAGAAAAGAGAGAGAAGCAGGTCTCTGCCATTTAGGCAGCACACGCCCTGCTCTGAATCCACTGTGTTTCCCACATTCAATCTGAAAGACCTATTCCGCTTTGCGTGAATAATTAGGTATGTGTTGGGTGAGAGCAATGGCTGCTGTGCAGCTTGGTGTGTAAAGCACTATACCAGCTTCTGCGTTGCTGCATCTTTCCTATGTTCAAGTTACGAGATTCTTATGCGGGTTTCTTTCTGCTTCTGTTTGATCTGAAACACCATTTAAGCCAAAGGCCATTTTAGCAAATCAGTATTTTCAGATAAAAGACCATTTGAAAAAACACCCAACAACCTCTGCTGAGGATGTAATTCCCTGCTACTGAGTAAGAGTGTTATGAAAGCCTATTCTCACGTTCAATGTAAACATATGCTTGGTTTGGGAAGAACTTCACAGCAATCCAGACAGTTGAAAAAGAAAGCCTTGTTACCCTTCTTCATAGGGGCTGCTAGGCTGTTAGAAATGGAGAACCGAAAGCAGAAATGTGGGATTGCTCTGACTTCTTTTGAAGACATCAGAAGTGTTACCTTTAGCTGCTAAGGGAGTAGGGGTAGGCTTGAGCCAAAATTCCAAGCATCAGCTTCACAGTGATGCTTTTAAGGGTCACAAATTCCATGCTTCATAAAAGCAGCCTGAGTTTTTAATTAACGTAGTACAGTTGCCTATATCAAACGTTTACTCTCTTATGCCTCTCAGATTTTTCTTTTTCTAGAGGTTTGTTGAATCTTAAACTAAGGATAATTCATGTATTTGAGCCTATATTCCTCAATGAACCATGTTTATCAAATTCATGAGATAATCTTGAAAGTAAGGCCAAGTCTTTTCAGCTGTATAAATTAAATGTGGTTTTCTCCCTGTTAGAATAGCAGAGCAGTGACTGTTCCAAAAATAATGGTTGTAGCAAGGAAGAAAAAAGTTCAACTGCATCTATAATCTAATCTAAATGTTGTGATTAATGCCCTTCTCTTTTCATAGCCAGCTGCGTGACACTTATTCATGTTATACATTTTTTAAAGCTATCAACTGCATAGATTTTTTTTCTAGGAGAATTAATAACATCCCTGAATGCATGGATATAGTTAGAAGAGAATCAGTCCTAACAAACTCTGAGCATTGGAGTTGTTAGGCTTTGTGGAAGAAAGCCAATCTGGCAAATAAATTCTGTTTAAAAAAAAAAAGAAAAAGCTTGTCACCTCTGCATCTATAGGAAAATTAATCGGAGGCAGAGCTAAACAGAAACATAAATGTAAAAGTAAATGATAGGGCAAAGATTAAGTAACAATGTAATGCAAAAAAATGTACTTTGAATCAATCCCAGGAGAAAAGTTAGGTGTCATTAGGCAATCCTTATTCACATTGTCCTACTGCAATGAACTAGGAATTATGTACTCTATATAACACATAAAATATATACATACATGTCCTCTCCCTACATATAATTACACATATGTGTATGTATTTTTATACACAAATGCAGCTGTATACTATATATTATATATATAATGTTACAGATAATCTGTACACTCTATACAGTATGGAGTTCAGTTCAGCTCCATACTTAACTCCCCCTTGCATCTTTGTTCTTGTGACAATAAACATCAGAGGAAAGGAATACAAGTAGGATCACCGTTTGAGAGAGACAATCTTCTGAGAAGCAACAGCAGGGATTTCCTGCTACAGTATATTATTGTAAATGCATTCACTGGATGGACTGAGGATGTGAATTATTCCTTCCTCTGTGGTTATGTTTTAGGCCTATCCATATATCCTTCCTCTATTTGCAACTCTGCGTACAGCCATGGCTCTGGCAGACACCTAAAACACAGACGGTATCAGATGCAGAGCACATAGACCCTATGGAGTCATCTATTACGCTTCACTGTTTGATGCCAGAGTGCACCAAAAGAAAGTTCACAAGTAGCGAGGATGGTAAGGGTGGGTAGGGTAGGTAAGCACATCTAGAAAGCTCTTAGAATACATACAGAGGACAGTTTCCTGAGTAAGGTTATGATATCAATGAGTAACATGTGATTCCAGAGTGACCACAGGCTGGGGGACCTCTGGGTCTCAAAGAGAATGTGCAAGATAAAGGGAACTGAGCGGCTGCTGGTGGCAGCGGCGAGAAGTGGCGCTTGCTGGAGTGGCAGCATGCAGTGCCTTGCATGGCAGCTGGCAGTCACCTGGACAGCTGGCACTGCAGAAAGGACCAAAGATGCAAACATGAAGGTGGACATTTTCCAGATTTCTCACTGAGATATTGACGGAGCACTGAATAGATAATTTAGGCCTTTGCACCAAATATTACTATGGAAAAATGTGTTATTTTTAATAAGATTAATTTTAGTTATTTTTTAATAATAATAATAATAATAATAATAATAATAATAATAATAATAATGCAGTTACTTAATAATAATAATAATAATGCAGCTCTGTGCTTTCATTCCTCCTCACTCTCATCCTCAACCCTCCAAAGCAATTAATAGAAGATGCTCTGATTAACAAAACAAGCTGGTAATCCTTTAACAATGTACTAATGAAACGTTCTCAAGAACATCGGGCCCAGCTGAAAAGATCAATTTTGTTAACTGCTGTCCTAACACCAAAGTATAACTGTGTTTGGACCTGTTTCTGGCTCTACTGAATGTGAGAGGTGCAGTGAAACTTGTTCAGCTTGCTGTCTGAGGCCTTACAGAGACAACAGCTGTCGATTAAATCAATTGCTTGTCCCCAGACAGGATGATTTGGCTCTTAGCGAGTAGCAACATGAAGAATTTTAGGTTAAAATAAAACAAATGGTCGGTTAATGAAACTGCTTGTTAATTTTATTTGAGTGGCTGCATGTTATTCTATCTGGGAGAGAAATGCAAGTATTAAAATACTGCAAGAAAAAATAATCTCATGTTAAATTTCATAAGAAAGCTTTACTTCATCAAATTTCTGTATCCCCAAAGCATAGAGTCTTTAAATAGCACCCATATTGTGCTTTTGGCTTGACCTCTGGTTAATTTGCTGAGCAGATCATATGATGTTGTTGCAGCTCTGTAGCATGATAAGAAGTTGTCTTCACTTAAATATCAAATTCTAGGGACCACTTTAGGGTATAAAAGGCCCCAGTAAATAGGCATTTTTGGATCACTTCCTCCTGGATACAACACACTATTGAGGCTCTTCATGCATCATTTAAACTCTCCAAGCTGGCAATGCTCTGTTAATTTTCCTAATTCAGCCACATACTCAGAAATGTTCATCTTCTTTTTGTTCTGCTTATAAAACCAGAAATGCTCTTCAAATCACCAGTGACTTTGGGGACAGGTGATTTTGGAGGGATTTTTTCCACGTTATCAGTAAATGTTTTGTCTGCTGGTTTAACAAAGGCTTTTAGTCTGCACAGCAAGTTGTAGGTTTTTTGCTCCCATTGCACTGGGGAAAAAATACCACCTTTATCTCATCAGCAATGCTATTAGAGGTGTTTCAGGCTTTTCACCCGAGTATACTATTGAACTATTGGGCAGGTCCATTTTCCCTCTACAACAGGCATTTTTAATCCCCTCACTGTTTTCCCCTCTTCTTTCAGTAGGAGTTTCATTGGGTCTTTCACTGCTTTTGGGATTTATGCCCATTTATTGCCGAACATTCCAGCTTTTACTTCTTCTGGCACAAAGACAGGATGTAAAAACTATGCAGGCACTTTTAGATCCTAATTTTCTATATATATTAAATATCATGAAAGGCTAAGTTATATTCTTAGCATTTGTGATCATTCTGATTCCTTCTAAAACACAGAATAAGGTCAACATCTACTTGCATATAAGTGGTTTGAAGAGACACTAACTTCTTCCTCTACCCTGTAGGAAATTTTTAACCTCTAATTTCCAGAGGAAAGAAACAGATACGAATTCATCATGGAAGATAAGGTATTTGCTTGACTACTTATTGCCTCTGTACCTCATTATGAAAAAGCATTAAAAGATTAAAAAGCATAAAATTTAAGAAATTAATGAAGGAGTTATAAATGTGCTTTTTTGTTGATATGAACTTACTCTTTCTGTTCTCCTTATGCCTCCCATGCTCTTGGTTTTGAGTCCTCATTGCTCAGATAAAGTAGCAGATGTATTAAAGACATTATGCCCTGACAAAAATATTTAACATTGTTTAAATCTTTAAAAATGCTGCTTCTGTTAATTGATCACGGCAGAGAAGTGTGTGGGAACAAATTAGTGGCATCAGTGTTTAAACTAGAAAATGTTTTTTCCTCTATAAGGATCGTAATTTTCATAAATGGGCACATGTGCTGAAAGACTCCTTATTCTTTTCTTCTGAAAGTCACAGTGTGTCAGGGTACCTGGAATGGCTGCATTTAACCATGACTGAACAAAAAAAGAAGAATGACAAAAGGTGCTTTATGATTCAGTCCAACCCAATCTATGTATTTCTAATGCAAATGGAAGCCATTCAGAAAAGTACATTGTTAAAAAGCTTTTTTGAAAGCTTTCTTATCTGCAGAGATGGATCTTTTTTATTGTTGGTGCTTTGGTTTGGTTTTTTTTTTTTTTTTTTTTTTTGTAATTTCTAGTAGACTGGTAGGAGAGTTTATATTACTTACTAAAAGCCAAGCACTACTGAATTATGGGTGTAGTCATGTCAAGTATCCATTTTTCTGTGCTGATTCTTTGTCTTTAATATCTCACGTGAGCACTCTTTGATTTGTAATGTGGAATTTCTCTTTGAAAAATAAATTATCCTTCAGTTGTAAAGCTTAACTTTCTCAAATTTACAAGCTCGACAAGCAGTGCTGTCACTTGTCTACTAAGCTTTCATGACATGCAAAATTATTTCCAAATAAGCTTGTGCTGCCAGAAACAAAGAGAGTAAAAAGTCTCAAGTTCATGGGCTATAATATATCAAAGCTTCATATTACAGGTAAGGTTGATAGATAACTCTCTCAAGTCCTTCTCAAAGATGCTCCCCTTGTAGATGCTCAAAAGAGAACTTTACAAAGCCCCTTTTTAAACTTCAGAGATATTGAGGAGAAAGTTTGTCTTGAAAGACAATGCCCAGGTACAAAAATTGTTTACAACTCAATCCAGTCTGTATAATGCATCAGAATATTCTGGCAGAGTCTTAAGGACTCAAGATCTGGTGGCATGTTTTCTGTCATGAAGTCAGTGTCAATTAAACACAGCCAAGGCAGAGCTTGCCAAAACTTGGGCAGAATAGAGGGCCAAAAACACACACAAGAAGTGCTGGGGAAAGAGGAGTGAGCCATGCTTGCCTTTGAAGGGGGCCTTTCTTTTCAAGGGGACAGCACGGCACTCATGGTTGTTTCTCTTGCTTTAGTGCTAAGGCACTGGCAGTCTATAACCTTACAGGTACTTTTGTTATTCTGAATACTGATTATCTGGTATTGCATCCCTTTCCTTTTTTGCCCCTCATCCCAGAAGAGGTTTGTCCATTCAGGTATGCTTACTGACAGGAAAGCCCCTTGGAGGACATGTGTATGGACAGTGCCAGCTCTCAGGAGCATCAGCATGGTCCCTGCTGTAAGCAGGGGTGTCTGCCCCTTGCCCAGCTCCCTGTCAGCATGGCCCTCCTACCAGAGGGTTTCCCCTGCTGTATTTATGAGGCAGGCTTTCATGGCTAAACTACTTCAGACAATTTGAGAAATAACTACGGTCTCCTCTTTAGTCATTTCAGATAGTGACCAGTCATCTTCCTCTTTCTCAAAACCCACCAGTTGTTTTTGTTTAAGAACCAATACACATGGACACAAGATCTACAGATATGCTATGACAGAAGTGAAGTCAGTGTAAACTCTGGAGATAATTTAAAACTGGACAGTTGAAGGACTGGCCCAAGACTGAGGAACAAAATGCCATGTAGACTAAGTACAATTTAAAGCCAGGACCTTTGCTAGTTTCTTTTTTAAAAGGAACATCTGTGCCCTTCTTTTTAACAGCCATTACAAACAACATTGTAGAATTTTGTATGAAAATGTTATTATGTATGAAAGAACAGCATGTGCCACATGATTTTATTTATGAGATGAAGATGGGAGAAACATCTATGATGGTTATCTGGCTTAATGTGTTTCCAAAAGATGCCTAGATAATGTGGATGGTTTAGGAAGACTAGATAAGAAGTTGAAGAGATTAAATTGCAGCAAAACAATTTCTGATATTCCTAATTACTGACATCCTGAATTATTTTTGTTGTTAAAAATACTAATTAAATAAGAATAATACAGCATTGCTGTCTTCCCCTTTGTTTTTTATGGATAGGATAATAACAGGTTAACAATAAAAGAAGTTTAGACTGTCACTTGGAAACAACAGTGGACAGTAAGCAGCCTGTAATAATAGCCTAGAGGTGTAAGGAAAAGATGAAATTTAAAAAAAATCTGGGAACAGTTGAAGTTCAGGAAACTGCATAAAATTGTTTTACAGAGGTTTTTACTCCTGCTTCATTTTTTGATTTTTTAAAAATTTCAAATCTATTTTCTATCTCCTTTTTTGGAAGCCAGAAGAGTTATAAATACTTCCCTTGTTCATTTTGCAAGACCTAACAGAGCTGTCTGAAATTTTTTACCATGCAACAAACTGTCTTAGAAGTAGGTTCCTTTCCCTTTGTAAATTCTTATTAAGAAATCCTGGAGTAGTATCATTTCTTGTTTTCGCTTCTCACACTTATCAAGACAATTGTTTTTGATTACTGCTAGACCGGGCTTTGTTGCAACTGTTCAACAATTGTGTTATCAGTCATTTTACTATCAGTCTTTATACCTCATCAGTTAAAACACGTTTTGTCCCCACAGTGTAATTTCCTGGAGTTTCTTTGCAGAGTTTTTACAAAATTAAATTAATGAGTTCTGCTTCCTAAAAGAAAACACTATAACCACAGCCCCATTTATTTGATGAATCCAACTAAATACAGCTCAGCAATTTGACTTGACTAAATGATTTCTGACAAGATGTTGGAGTTACAATGAAAGAAGCACTTAGCATGCTGTTGTATCTCCTATCCATTGCCTATAAGGTGGTGGCATCAGTTTGTTTTTTTAACACTCTGAGGTAATTTTAATCATTTCACCGTGGTCAAGAACATTAAAAAGTCATTTTCCACATATGCTTTTCACTTTCATTAGGCCTTTAATCGGCCTTCATCCGTCAGTCTCAAAAAAGGGCGTTCATATTTCAAATGATAAAATATCTATACACACAGTATATGTTTATCTCAGCCTCATGGTTCTTGTCATTAATTCTTCTGTAAAACTTCAGAACATTAGGTCATTTAAATAACTTGAGTGTATTGCTCTCCAATCACCCGTCAAGTGGATTACACTAGAGTGTAAATGTATAGCCTGTGCACAGGTTGTATTATTTATCATAATACCATGGAGGATTATTAGACGGTATATACCTAGGCAAGGGTTCTTGGTTTGACTAGCACTGTACTGCTAAGTAATGAGTCTATCATCAGCATTGTGTATTTTCCTGTATTTCAAATTTCTGGGGCTTTTTTCAGCAATGGAAGTCAGCCTTCTGTATAAATCTGACTTTTTCCCTCTAGCACTTGGTGCATAGTACATCAGTCCTGAGGAACAGAAGAATTTTCGGGAGAGCTACCCCTTTCCAAATGTGACCCTCAGAAAGAAGTTCATCTCCTAAAATCACTCTTCTGTTCCTTTTCCATGATATGATATTCAGTTCTCATTGTGGGACTGCAAGCTGAGCTAGCTCACCCCAGGCAGCTTTGGATACATTTATACAAATGATCAAATCTGTGAAGTCATTTAATAAAAAGGCTTTTGAGAATAATCCAGTGTAATGAAAATGCTACTCTTTACATAATACAGAGTTTGCTATATGATCAAGCAATTATTTTGCTTCAGACCTTGCAGGTGATTTCCAAGAAACTCCCGCTGCCACACTTTCACAAGGTTTTATTTAAAGATTTGCTGAAGATTTTTTTTTGCCTTCATAAAAACCAGAGCTGGAGATGTCCTGCCTGCTTTCACATAGGTGGATAGGCAAATGACTGAAAAGAAGCACGCTAGCATTTTATTTGGCACATACACAGAAAAAATTCTAAATAAAAGTAAAGATGGCTGTGCAGACTTAGTGCATTGCATGGAAACTTTCTGCCTTGGAAGAGGCATTGTGGCCACCTGTGAGAGAACACTTCTGAGAGCTCTGGATTTGCAAAAAAATGATAAAGCAGTTTCCTGATGGACCTTCCCAGTCCTTGGTGCTTTTGTAACCAACAATTATACGTAATTTCTGTTCCCATTTTTCCCACCCTCCAGCTCACTAAAATTTACCCATCACCTTTCCACAGTTTATTCTTTGTTGTGATATACCTTGCATACTCACTAGCATATACACCATTGTGATTTCTTTGTGCTATCCAAGCAAAAAAAGAAAATGCCATTTACTCATTTGTGTGCTGTATATTGAGGCTGGAGGGGCCACAAAACTTCCTGTTTCAGACCAGAGAAACCAGAGTACACCGAGTTTCAGGCAGCTGCCATTGCAGAAAGCAATAGCACTTGCTATCATTTGGAGTACTTACACTTAACATGAAAGATCGTGCAAACCCAGCGATTAAATTGCCTTTTCTGCAAATAGGCTCTTTTGCTGAAGCAAGAAGATTTTGTGGGGACCTGCTGCCTTCAGCTAGGTGTTTTGGGGAGATGAGAGAGACAGAATGAATCCAAATCCAAATCTTATACATCCCTTCCCTTTCTCCTGCCTGCTTAGGTTCTTCTTTTGCAACTGTTGACTTTTCATCCTCTGCTGCACAAACCCTTCTAAGGTCTCAGTCTCCCACCTTCCTGGTACCACCTCTGCCCTTGCAAGCTTCCCTGGGGAAGCAGCAAGTCTCCAAAGTAAAGTAAGATGTCTAAGTGCTCCAAGACTCTCCCATTAATTTTAACTCACTGTAACATACAGGTCAGATCTCTCTTTGCACAGAACTGCTAATGAACTGATAAGAAATTTGAACTTTTAGGTCCACTGGGCTGCAAGTAACTGGGTATTCACCACATATGATCAGATCCCCTTGTTCAGGCATTACTATCACAGGCAAAGAGATGTGCCACAGGCCAGTATTAAAAGACAAAAGTTTCATTAGTACTCACTACAGCTAGGAACAAAATCCTATTGATTTATGCAAAAAAACATCCATCGTTTCCTAAAGCCTTCGGGGTCTTTTATTTGTCTTTTTAAGAAAACTGAAACTGTAATGCTGGAAAATGGCAGCCTTTTCTGGTTTTACTACAGGTACTTTACACCACTGATATTAAGAGTTATGAATAAATGGTAGAGAGGAATTATATATGAATACCGGATTTAGAATAATCTCTACATACAGCAAAATATCATCTCTCCAGTGGTTGCAATCGTCTAGGTGTTAGTTTTATTTCTCTTGCTGATTTTATCCAAAACATGCAGTATGGGATTTCCTACTATGAAATGGCAGCGATGTTTTTTCATTCCATATTACGCTGTCTTTAAATCACTTGATTTAATAGTTGCTATACTAATATTTCTAATCTTCTGCAGCAAATTAGATTAGATTGAATTTGAGGCAAGTATATTTACTTATTCTGCAATAAGACCAGACCCGTAGTCATACAAAAATCTCTCTCTGCCAGTGTAATATAGCCTAGTAAGTCATCCCTATGACAACTCTGGCTTTGTTTCTGTGGAGCAGACAATGTTTCAGGGTTTTCTGTCAATCACAAGAGCATCTGCTTTTCCTTGTGGATATTTCCATCCACAATTCAGAGGGTGTGTGTTCAGAGATAACGGCTGATCTAATTTCATACAGGAAAATAAATGTATTCAGATAAGGTGAGAGGGGAGTAATTGAGTTAAAATCTGTCTGGTGTGCGACAGCAGAGATCAGATATACTCATCATACATTTTTCTAAAATTGCCATTAATAACCAGGGATGAGTGAGAAATGGACTTTATCTTAGTCCTCTCTGAATGGTTCTCCAAGCCAATGATTTTCACTGCTAATTACCTAACAGAAGTAGGTGTAAGTTCCTTTGTGGTATAGTGGCATCCTTCACAGAAAGTAAAATAAGTGCACTTCTGTGAGGTCTGATAAATTGTTCAAATGAAAAAGATGCTGTGGGTTTCTGTAGTGTTGTTTTTCTGTGATTCAGGAGTGGATGGAATTTGTTTTGAGATCTGTTTTTCTCACTGACACCAACACTGCAAGGTGAGGAGCATGCTAGGTTTCCTTTTTTTTTTCTCCCAAGATCCTGAGGATCACGATATACAATTTACACTTTTTGTATTAGTTATTCAAATCTTCCCAACTCTGTGCACTTTACATCCCTTTGCTTCAACCAATGACTCACAAAATTCTGCAATTCAAAACATCAGGCTATACTTGATGATTTATTTCTGTTGCCAACTCCAGTACCTGCAGGATAGCAGACGGGTGTGCCTGTCTGGATACCACTGTGCTGGTGACTTTATCTTATCACAAAACAGAGCCCAAGATCCATTGCTCTTTTAATTGGACTGAACAAGACATCTGTGTTTGTCTGACCACTTTTTTTCAGGTAGAAAGCCAGTGCAACCACTCTAAAAATGCCAGCTCCCAATGGAGAGGATGCCCTTTAAGCAGTGGTGGAGCAGAGCAGCGAGAGGTTGCTGTCCAAACCTGTCCATGCCACGTAGCACAGATGGTGTGACAGTGTGGGCAGGTGCACAGTGGAGCAATAAGGGCAGGGGCCACTGTGTACAACATTATGGAACGTGCAGCAATAAGATTCTGCTGGATTGGGACCTCTTAGTGAAGGATTAGCCTCTAGTCGGAAAGTAAAGTCTCATTAAGCCTTGCAGATCCAACCCGCTCCCATGTATGTTGTTCTGAATCCAATAAAGGCTGCACCTAGAATCCCTCTTCAGCATTTACCTCTGGCAAAAAACAGTTCCCAATGCCTCAGTGCTACATTTTCTGCAACATATACAGGCTGCAGTGTAATTTATTGGAACTAACCTGAACTAACCCTAAGCCAGTTATCTTAGAGCCAACTTCTCATCAGGGAAAATGAATTCCCACAGATTTCCAAGTACACTTAGTAGGTTGATTTTGGTACCACAGTTATTTGCATGTAACTATTGTTTTCCCATGGGATGCAATCCAGTATACTAAGTGTAGGAAATCCCTAAACTGCAGATTTCAGGAAGCTGTAGAGGATTCAAGAAGTGCACTATATACTTAATGTGCTCTTTTGCCCTTCTTGAAGCACCCACTGATTCTTCTTTAGGACCACTTAAAAGAAGAGATATTGGGTCAGATGGGCCAGGATGGCCATTCCTGTGTCAGGTGGAGTGCCAATCTGTTCTTCATCACAGTATCAATGATCCCATTCCTTCTGCTTTACAGGCTCCCTTGAAATAATTTTTCAGAGGTCATACCCTGAGTCAAAGTAGAGCTGAGAACAGATACAAAGTCTTTGAACTTCAGTCTGTACCTAATAACAGACTTCTCTTCTTTTCCTGAAATAATCTCACATTTGAGACTTGGAGGAACTTTTCCTTCCATATACTTGTCACACAAAATATTCCTGCCCATTCAGTTTCCATTATTTTTCTGAAGAGAAAATTATTATTACTTTCAAGTGTAGCTTTATAAATTTGTTCCATTTGTTAAGCTATAAGAGAACCTGCAAGGAATGATAGAAATATTAATATATGCTAGGAATATTTAAATGTACCTGCAGGTCTAACGATAAGTGCATTTGCATTATCGTGTTTCCTTTTTAACAATACAAATATTTTATCACCAAAACCTTCACTTGGTAGAGTCTGAATATGGATTCTCTGTAGGTGAATATTAGCCCTAAAGGCCTCAAACAAACCCAAGGTACATTTGGACCACAGTGTTGAGTTCCTTCACTCATTTTTTAGGTTTACTGATGTTTTCCACACGTGATTTAAAAAAAAAAAAAAAGCATTTAATTTTCTTTCAGGGCTTTTGTTTGTTTGTTTGTTTCTTTGTTTCTGGAAAGTTAAAGTTGACTCTATTTCTACTTAAGGGGTCAATTTTTTAAGCTATTTTTTTCCCATTTCACCCTAAGTAAGAGGGAGTTCTGCCACATTTTTTTCTTAGTTTTGTTTTGTGATCTAAATGCCTTCTTCATTAATATGTATGAACAGTAAGATTTTCAGAAACACTTCACACTGCCCTGACATTGCTACTATAGATTGCTGATATTTAGACTTTTTTTTTAAATGGATACACATTTATTACTTTTGGCTGCAATGCTGAAATATTTAAGAAAAACCTTTTACTCTAATATTTTGCACTTCTACAAGTGAATGTAGTTTCTTTATAATAATAATGCCATCAGACTAGTTTAGTGACCTCATACCAGCTTATGCTATGAATGGGCAAAATCTATTGACTCCATACCTAGCTAGTATTAGCAATAATCAAAGAAAGTTATGGCTATGTAGCTTCCTGAATCCTCTTGGATTATATACCCGCTCCTTCTTTCCAGGCCCATACTGAACATTTAATTATATTTTCCAAAGGCTCCTTAATATTTTACCTTGCTGCTTCCACTTAACCATTCTGTGATAAATCCATTAGCACCTGGTGAATTTTAATTCTTTCTTTGACAGCTTATCTACTCAGGAGTTATTTCAAAGCCTTTTAACGCTACCTCTTCATTTCATTCTCTGTCCCTGCCACCAACCCCTCTAGTAATCTGTCCCTGAGTCAAGACCCCCTCAGCTTCTTCTGTGACATAGGAAACAAAGAAATGAACCCAGGCATCCAGTGATGTCAACCTTATCTCAGCCATTACTGTGTTTTTCATGACTTCTTGGCCTCCTGTCCTCACTGATGTGGGCCTGGATCTTTGCTACTTACGCTGCTAACATGCTTCTTGTTGCTTGCCTTTTGTACTCCCTTTGCTGTATTTATGCACTTTTTCTACCTTAGTTCCTTATCAGGTTTTTACACGGGTTTAGCTTCTATCTTTGTAGACCTTTTCTATTCTGCTTCCCATTTTTAATTTTCTCTAAGCTTCTCTCTCCTCTTATAAGTCACCTTGCTAAGCTCTTTACTGATCTGCAGAAATGTGATGGCCACCAGCAGAGCAGTAAAAGTCTTTATACATACTCTGGAGAAGTGGGATTTACAAAGTACACACATGTGGTTTATTGTACCCGGCTGCGGTGTGACTGGGCAGACTGGCTTTGAAGGCAGGCTTTGTCCTAAGGAATTACATTATGAGACTATGGAAGTTCAGCTGCATTGAGAAGCTTGGTGCCTTACCGTGAAGTAGAGAAGATATCTTCTAATATAAGTGATATAGTGAGCAGACCAACAGATCTGTATTTTTATCTTTAGCTACCTGATATTTCTCTTGGTACCTTCTTCTGTATTTTCTCCTGTTAGGGAGATTTCTGTTTAAAATAAAAGCTGGTGCCAGCCTGACAGGAGAGAAGCCAAATGAATTCATAAAATCTCAGGCATCCTGCTGATTGGATTCCAGGGCTATTCAGCTCCTGCAATCTGCATCACTACCAACACACTTTAAAGGCCAGCAGGTAACTTTTCACCATTTTTGACAAGCCCCAGTTTTGGAAAAAAACTTGTCTTCTGGTAGATTGAGAAGTTATTTTGATAAATCTAGAACTTCCCCATGCTTCCTATATGACAAATTTAGAGCAAGTACAAAGGTGGATGGCAGGGTGCTATTTTACTTCCTTGGTTAGACTCAGTGTATTGCGTTTTCTCCTATGTCTGGGTCATGTTGCCTACGCAAGTACAATCAGTCACCACAGCCTTCTTATTTAACCTTTCTTGATCTTTAATCTTCACAAAACTAAGATTATTAATCTTAAGAATCTTTAACCTTAAGTATTGCTGTAGTGCAGTTCAATGCACTGTGAAAACACTGGAACAGGCGAAGCTTTCAATAAATGGAAAGGACTAATTATAAAAATGGAAATGCCAAGCCTGAGGAAGAGAGAATTGAGACTGAATGGAGGAAGAAATACGGAAAGGGGAAAAAACCTACATCAGTGGAGAATGTGGCCTTTCCTGTGTTGTTTTTTCCCCCTATGTTTTAAATTCCTGGCAAGAGCCCTGTACTTTGATTAATATGAGGGATAGAACTTCTAAAAACTAGTAATTTTTGTAGCCCCCATCTTGGTGATTGCTTTCTTTTTCCTTTTTTTTTCCCCCTTCCTTCTTTTTTTAAATTTACATTTATCTGCGCAATTAAAGCTCCGGTTTGTGCGTATATTATCCCCTGGGCCATTGGTGCTTCAGCATGGGAGGAAATATATATCCATGTTTCTTTACTAACCTATTAAAAGACATACCCGTGGGAGTGCGGATGCATGAGACCCTGTGCCAGCAGGGACAAAGGGATGGTAGGGGCACTGTGCCTTGGCACTGGTGTTACAGGTCATGCTGCTCAGCAGAATAAACCTCTTCCCTGCTCAAAGTAAAGAAAAACACAAGAACAAAACCCTCAAACAAAAAATGACCCTTCTATTCTCTCACTCCCATCTGTTGCTTCTTTATCTTTCCTTTGCTTTTCTCTAGTGCTGATGCTGGCAGACACAGCGGGATGGAAAGAAATTAATCTTCACACACTAAAATATGTTTTCTCAGAGTGAAATCTGTGACTTGAAAACCAACTTGACTTAAAAAAAAGCCAAACCCACATACCCAGGAGGTTTTCACAGTTGTCTGATATATTTTTCAAATGTTTACTAATCCACCATTCCTTTCTCCCCATCTTTCGAACAAGAAGGACCCCTGTCAGCAGGTAGGCAATAGTGAATGGGTCTGTGTGAAAAACAAACCTCCCTACAAAGTGCTCTGCTGACAACCAGGTATCTTTCCTAGGCACAACTCTGTAGTCAGCTTGGTTAACTGAGTGCCTTATCTGGATCATGGATTTTGCATTCACTTATAGATAATATTCCTCCTAAAAAATGTCAAGTTTAATTTTTAGTATTGTTTAAATTTTAGTTGATTTCTTATTTGAAGTGGTTGGGTGTTTTTTCCATGACTATGTAGCCACTGTGCTCTTCCTAGTCCCCTTTGGCTTGGACAGCTACTTTTATTTAATTGCCAGTATTATGGCACCATTATTTGATTTTATTTTTCTGTGCTGCTAATTTTCAGTCTCCTGAGTTGATTATGATATATGCAAAAAGGTTATGATTTTCCATTTTGTTGATACTGATCACTGAGGAGTTTTTCCAGAATACTTACTTGCTGTGACTGTGGACCTTTTTTTTAACATTTGCATATTGTGTGTTCTGCCCTAATAACTTTTGAACTACTTGGATAATTTCAGTTAAATTTGGCAAAGAGAGAGCATTTTCAAGCATATCAAATTCCTATTAGTTTAATGAAAATAGAGTAGCCAGAACCTATTAGTACTGTTATTGAGGAAGAGTGAATTAATTCAAGTTAGAGAGAGATTATAGAAGCCTTGCATCTTCAGAAAAAAATATAATACAGATCCATAGGAAATGAAGATGTTCACTGAGCTACCAATTTTTCTCATCATAACCAACATCATTAGGTGGTATTACATTTTGTGCAGCTCGTTTTTCACACAATAACTCTTACCTACCAAGTAGGATATAAAAATGCATCGGTAGGGAAAAAGAGAATTTTTTTATCCTCCAGACTCTACAACATGATGATCTCAAAACATCCAACCACCAGACAATACGATGTCTGTAATAAAGTGGCTACATCTGTAAAAAGGGCCAATTTAATCTTCTTTCACGTATTGGCCTTGGGACAACGTTTACTCTTAAAAGCTGCTAAAGCCCTTATTTAGCTGCAGCCATGCAGTATTGCATCTGGATTCAAACTGAATATTAGCATGAATGACATGGTCCTGCTGAGCGGTGCATTAACATCTGCATACCAAAAAAGTGCTGTATGTCCTTCCTCGGCAGTCTGTCTCTCATGGGATAATAAGGAAAGTGGCTCCTTAACATTGGGTGTTCAGAGCAAGCATTTTTCTTTCACATGGCTACTTCAATATTTACTCTCCAACCACCTTCCCTAGGAAAACTTACTGTAATAGATGCATTAAACCAGCAACAATATCACAAATCCATTTCTTTTTAATTGACTTTTTCCAACAGTTTTCATTTTTCCATACAGGAAGTCCCTTATTCAGCTGCCTACAAACTCACATTTTGTTATTAGCATGCTATTAGTAAGCATGTATTGAGGAACAGTTGAAAACTGTTGGGTTATGTGCTCAGTATTGCCTTGGATCTTATAGGTACATCTTTGTTTCAGACTGCCTGACAGTAAGCCAGCACTTCCTTGACAGTTAGTTGGAGTTTGAATGTCCGGGGACTGCCTAATTGGTATCTAGCTGCGAGCAAATGCCATCGTTAAAAAATACATCCATTTTTTGTATAACTCTGCTTATGCTTTTACTAGCATGGAATGCTTGAAAAGCTGGAGAATATGAATATATAGCTGATGTAACAAGAAGTGGAACTAGTACATTTTTGTATTCACTTTCATTCGAGGGGAGCTGTGAACGAAATTCTTCTGGGCTAATGGGAGTGATTTTAAATTTTGAAAACAATTATTCCAGTTTGCCTTGGTTCAACCAGCTGTTATTTATCTAACAATTTCATCGTGAGCATAAAAATATGTGCACAGACAAATACTACACTGATGCACTTCTGATTCCTGTCTTCTTTTAAACATGCACAGATGTGCGGGATTTTTAAGGAAGTAGATATGTTTATTTTGCATTTTGACTTTTATTTGTGCAGCACTTTGAGAGCATGCACTGAAAGCACATAGTAGTTTCCTGCCTCAGGAACTCATAACCAAACGCAGCTGGACACAGTAGTCTACTGCAGAGACTGGTGCTGTGTGTTTCAAGTAGGAACTTGGAGGCGCGTTGCGGAGTTTGGCAGGTGAGAAATGAAAGGCTGTTCTAAGTGTAGGAACAAGTACTGAAGAACTTGCCATGTCAAGTGCAGGGCAAGGAGATGAAGTAAGCAATTAAAAAAGTGGACCAGGAAAAAATAAAAAATTGGAAGAAAGGAGAGCGGAAATGAAGATGGGGGTGAATTTGATCAGGGTTTTGAAGGCAAGTGCACAAAGATGTTTGTCAGGAAAACCCTTGTATGATATCAAGCGTTGAACTTTCTGCTTGTTCACAGAAAGGGGTTGCTTGCTTTCCTGCTTAGATAAAAGGGAGGTTGATGCACCTTGATAGACACAGAGGATTTAAGTTTCATTTGAGAAGTTCCAAATTAGAAAGCAGAAGAGCAACTAAGTCAGGGGAGAAAGCGGCAGATGAATATTATGTTTGATCTCTGCTAACAAAAATCACATCACTGAAATATGCTTTGTTCTTTTCTTGTTGTTGCTTTTAACTAGGATTTGGTTTAACATTGGATCAAGAGGAGTCACCTGTTTGCAGAGATGGTAAGGGATGGAAACAAAGAATAAAGAGTTGAAGAAATTATGTGTCTTTTACTTGCCATCATTATTTCTACTCCTTCCTATTTTAATTTCACGTTACACCTGTTTAACTCACTGTGCCATCTACAGAGACATTGATTTTATGAGCCTACCCAAAAACCATGAGGTGTCTGCATAATGCTGCATGAAGCTCTTGTGACAGATGCAAGAACACAGATGCACTATACAGCATACAACCCAACTTTGTTACCTGGTTATTTCCCAATTTGCGTATGCATAAAACAGAGTCTTTAACTATATCTGAGCTGAAAAACTTGAAAGTCAGTAAAAGTCGTAAAAAACATTTGTGGTGTAGAACATTGCCTAGCCACAACTTTTTAAGCAGATGTACTGAACATCATTAGGGCTGGGTTATGATGAGCTGCAAACATTTCAACTTTTCAAAATAAAAACATCATGGCTAATGTTATGCAAATTACAACAATGCTGAGTAACTTTCAGCACCATCAAGGGCTTCTGCTTGTAAATGGAAACATCTGTGAAACTAAATTGACAGAATTGGGTTTTGGGGGTTTTTTTTTAGAAAGCAAACTTGTTCTACTTGCATTAGAAGGTATCAAAAAAAAAAGGTAAAACAGGAAACCAAAAAACTAAGGAAGCAGATAAACTATGAATATATGCAGCACTCCCCCATGCAGAGTTCAGCCAACCCCAGACTCCAATTTTTTGAGTAAGACATCCTGAAAGAAGTTTACAAAGGTTCAGCGGTTCACATGTTTTTCTGTTCAGTCACAGATCATGACTTGCAAAGACATCAGCTCATGTAACTGTCTTTTCTGAACTGGGCTCAATCAGCATAATACTTTTCTTAAGGGGGTTTCCTCTCTTTTGTCCACCTGTGTCATTCAGATGGACTTCGGCCGTTGATTGAAACAGTGTCACACAGTGTAAGGTCAAGCATTTTTAAGAATTTTTAAGAGGAGTTTGGAAATATATCAGGAAGAGATTTTTATGCCATACAAGTATCTTCTATTTTCACTTCTAGTCTCTGATGATGTGAAAAAGCGAAGAGACAGACATTGAAGACAGACGTATTTTTAAACTCAGAATGATTCACACTGTCCTCTGTATTTTGTGTCTCAGATCAATTCTTGTTTTATCTTGCTGTATATTTTAATCTGGAACTGACTCCCATCCACATTTTGTTGTGCTGTACTGTTTTTTTATTGGCATACTGTTAGTGAATGGAAAAAGGATGAAAAATCTTCAGCAAAGACTTTAATGTATTTTTGATTGTACTATCCATTCCACAAAATAATTCCCCCTGATGCAGAGGGCATGATATAAAAGGCACCTTTACAATATTTTAGGCTTGGAGCTGTTTTTGATGTTGAGAAATTCAGCTCATGTGTTTTATTTTCTCTATTGGCCGAAGACGTGCTTTTTGCTGATGAGGTTTGGGAATCATAATTTCACTCTGTGTCTCAAAGCAAGAGGCTGAATTCAGTCCATTTTGTGCCTGTTTGCCTGTCAGCACCATTAGAAACTTAATCCCAACACAAGACTGTTTTGTGAGCCAAGGAGATGCTCAGGAATAAGGGCTCCTTCAGGCCACTGCTCCTCCCAGGAATATTTGTCCATCCCCACCAGACCAATACACACCTTGTTAAAATCTTTCTTTGTTCTTCTGTCATAGTAGTGATGTGCAGTGCAAACATAATGCAATGGAGGCAACACGTAACGTTTCCATAGCATTTTTTTTCTGAAGCTTAACTGCTTGACAGAGTACTGGTATACCTGTCTGTCTGCACAGAAGTCCTCAGTGGGGATTTTTCTTCCTAACACCAAGCTCACAGAGATGGACATTCAGAAATTTGGGCTGAGCGCTGAGAGTGTGCGGGGAAACGATTATGAGGTCCCTTAAGAGATAGTGACCCATTTTTTTCTGATTTCCGCCATATTATCCTGATAATTACTAACCTGTACTTGTCTTGCTCTGTACAATTATTTCTCTTAGACACATAAAAACACGCATGCCTACCGGAAAATTTTCTGTTGAAATCTCCATGAGCTAAAAGACTCTAAAGCTGATAAACATTCTTTCTTTCTTCTTAGACAGTTAACAGAACACTTTGATGATCTTTTAACTATACAAGTTATCAAGAATTTGTTGTTTTTTCAGAGCTTTCTCACTGTTGTACAGCCCTCTGCCTCTGTACATCTAAACACATCACTGCAGCTTTTTCTCCCTCTAGGTCAAAACCATTGCGCATGTATTACAGGAAGATGCTTATGCCTGAATTATAAAATCATGAATTATGCTACTTAGCACTGCTTTGGTAGCACCCAAAGAGCTCAAATTTTGCTTTCTCCAGAAATTGGCTTATTTTTCCTAAATAAATTGTCTCAATTATAGAGTATGGAAAATTATTGTTTTGATGTGAGCTTTCTCCTAAGATCGTAAGGGAGATTTGGTCAGACTGATGGAGCCCACAGCATTTATTCAGTGTTTTTTTCTTACACATCCTCTCACCAGTCCAGAAATCAGCAGTTTAAACTTCCATCTGGATTATCAGCTGAAACAGATATCAATGGAACTGTCCTCCATGAATTTGTCTAAGTTGCCTTTTTGAAGACATTTTTAGCTTCTATCATTTATGATAAAAAATTCCATAGTTTATCTGCATGTTGCATGAAAAGATTTGTTCTTTCATTTGTTCCAAACCTATGTCCTTTTATCGCCTTTACTTTGATACCATGAAAATTAGTGGATGACTTCTTTATTCACTGGGCATCATTTATTTTGGTTTCAATATTAAGAATTCTCCAAATATCTGAAGAGCGGCAGAATATCTAATACCTTTTTTTTCCTTTTTCTTCTGAACACTGAATAAATAAGCACAATATATATTACTTTTAAATTTAGCTTCTCCTGATGAGTTCTGAATATTAGATATGGTAACTTTAATCCAAGTCATATATCTTTGATAATCTGAGCTGTACAGGTTAGAAGAAGTAGACATATCAACTAGTGTTTACTGGTTGTACTGGAAAATTAATAATAATTCTGGAAACCAAAGAATAAATTATATACTTAGAATAACATTTTCCACAGGAAGTGTGAGACATACAGTTGCATAAAAAAGGTGAACCTATGAAATCCTCTTTCTAAAACCATGACACATTATACACCACTTCACTCTTTTTAAAGTGGTGTGTGAGAACCTGACTTGCTAAAACCAATGGCGTTTCTCCTACTGTCTTTGGCGGTGTCAACTTTTTTGCCAATTTAAGATGAAGATTATTTGCACCATTAACTGAAAACTGGAATTGGCTATTATTAAAAAGGAAAAAAAAAGTAAAAAGAAAATCAATGACCTAACTCTTTACTAAAAATGAAAACCAACATATCCTAATTCTGGAAAGAGTTGAAGTATATTGCACAAAAGCAACTAATTATTTAGCTGCTGGCTATTTGATTGGAAGATAATAATTCTGCACTTGTTAATCACATACTTTGTTGTTGTTAATGCCTGATTTACATTGGTCTTGCATTGTGGAGTAATGACTGATAATTTTTATCATTTACTTGATTGGTGTCATCAGTGTAGATTGTTACTATATCAAACTGTGATCACTTTTTTGTTTTTAAAGCATTTTTGATTTATATTTGAAATGGTACAAGACTTTCATGGTAGTTTCACTATTTCCCATTTTGTAAGAAACTGTGAGAAATAGTTACAAAACTTAAGTCAGGTATCTGGTTTTATATCTGGTTATGAAATAGATAGTAACAATCAGTTGGTATACTAGTCCCAACCCTTAGCTAGATAGTCATTATTATACTGGTCTATATTTCTTGTAAAAGCTGATTTCTAAATAAGAAACCACAAAGCATAGTTTTAAATATGAGTAATGTCTTGTCCCTGCAAATCCCATTGAACAACTAGGACGTCCATTAATGGCTGCAAGTGAAAGCAGAAATGGGTATTGAATGGCCCTACAAGAGATGACCACAGCAAAGGGCTCTGGATTATGCCCCTAAATACCAGCAACAGGAGGTTGCCACTGGAGGTTCAATATTAACCTCACACTGACCCTTACAGGTCTCTACTGGTCTGCACTGGGGCACATTCTTGTTTTGCTGAATACATGGTAAACACCTATGAAAGTCACAAACATTCAAGTCATGGGGTAAAATTATTAGGTAATGGATACTTCCTATTAGATTCTGCACAGAAACTAAATTCCAATGGAATTAATAGATAACCAACGATCTCACATTTAAGGTAATGTTGGTATTTCTAGCTTCTTTCACTCCAAATTCATCTTGATTTTGAGTGTAACGTTGGCTTATTTTCCCTAAGAAACAGGTAAACACAGTAGATAAAAATGTCCTGATACTGAATGTCATGTTTCTGTCTTGAACTATCAGTTCCACGGCAAACAGTAAAATAACCCATATAAGCCTCTTCCATTGTTTTGCAAGCAAACAATTAGAATATTGTACTAAATAATCCAAAGCCAAAGTAGAAGGCAGCAGTACCTGCAGTCACAAAATGGTGGCGCACATGTGCACGCACGCACACACACACACACAAACATACACACAGGCACTGTTTTCATATAAGCCAGTGTTACTTAATGGCATATTATTGTAGCTAATATCTTCAAAGCAAATTAACATTAAAAATGCATCACGTACTATATAAAACAGCAATAAAATGAGAACTCCATAAAGAACAATAACAAGCCTTCATAAATAAAGGTGCTTCTTTGAATAAACTATAACTAAACATCAGTTCTGTTGTATTTACTCATACATATGTGCGTATATGCATGTATATATGTTTATACATGTATACACACAATCGTATATTTGCCCTCATTACACTAATCTTGGCGCACAGTTTTCTGTGCACACAGAATTATCTATTGTACATTTCTGGTATCTTTCCATGTATTTTACCAAGCATTGGAATAAGAAGAAATTCAATTAGCAATGAAGGAGTTACAGTGAGGAACAAACAGAATGCTGCAATGTGATGATTTTGGTGTTATGCTTATCATACTCCTAGGGACACACTCAATTACTGAATTTCCAGAACATCCAGCAAATACCATGTAGTGAATAAACATTAGCTTTTTTTTTTCATTGCACAAATGTTATGTTGTGCTTTGTTGAAAAAGCTTATAATAGAAACATGTTCTACTGATGTTAAAATTACATTTCTCAAACTGCCTATATTAAGCCCTTCGCTGGAGAAGAGCTGTACAAATGCAACATGATTAAAGTCATGATAAACAAAAAAGAGAACTTCAGGGGACGTATGCAGTATTTATGTACAAGCATTAAACAATATGCACACAACAGAAATAAGAACGTATTTTTCTTTACAGCACCATTTCTTGTTTTTAAATGCATGAAACCATATACTTGTTTCACACACATGGTCCTTGCTTGGCTCCTTGGCTCTAGGAATACAGCTTTTTACATTTTCTTTCTCAAACACTCTGTGAAGAAGGCAAATATTGTTGTTCCCACTTCTAACAGGAATGTATTATATAATATTCAAGATCAACGTGAAGTCTAGAGCAGAAAAAGACTTGAAACTAATTATCAATAATAATCTTAAGACCTCTGTGGAAATGAACTTTTCTGGAGCTCTGGAGCCATTGGATGAAAAGTGCCCACACCGTCCTCTGGAAATTCTTCAGAAGGACAAATGGATAGAAACTGTGACAAAAGACCTTTTAGAAAGTGCAAATGACTAAAATGAGGTTGGTCACTGACTTCATTACTCCCTAGTGTAGGATCTGAACATATGAGGAGGCTTTTTAAAAACTCTTAGTACTGTCTCAGAGAGGAAGGAGAGAAAACAGCTTGTTTAGCTACGTAGGGGACGACTGGCCCCAGCTGCTGCTTTGAGGTGGTTTATCTGCCCTTTTCTAGTTCCTTTGCCTCACGTAGAATTGCACTGGCTGGAGGGTTACAGACCCACTGTTGGGCTAGCTCTCCTGCATCTCAGGCAAGACGACTTCTCACCTCTCTCCTGTTAGCCGAGGTCTCTTTCCTTGGCACCTGCCCTCGGTAAGACCCTTTGTTGTTAATGAGACTGTTAATAATAACACATGCACTGGATTCCTTGTGTTTCAGCCATATGCTACATACATATGCATACATGGACTCCACACTACAAACTAATCCCCTATCTCTCCTTTTCACTGCTCCTTGTACAGTCACTTACACTTCCATGAAGTGAATAATGCAAATCAGAAACACACCGTGTTACTTTGTGCCATGGGTACAATAATGTGCAAGGGCATGTTGGACATGACCTGAACCTTTGGGCCCAGCTGACACATCCTCCAGGCCCTGGGTATTTAGGATGGGCATCCAC
>NW_009260410.1:3420435-3461192 GCF_000687185.1 Egretta garzetta
GCTCTGGTCCCCCTGAGCATCTCCTCCAAATATGTAATTACCTCCTGCAGTCATGCCCGTTTAGGCACCCATGATAGGAGCTGAGCAGAGAGCTGTAGCAAAACAGCTGGTTTGCTTTTCCAAAGATCTTTTATGTGTTGGTTTTTCCAGACACCCCATTGCCCCGAGGACTGTTGGCCCCAGAGAGACTTTGGAATAGATTTCTGGTTCGAACAGGTAGATGAGCTCACTTTTAGGTTTTTTCAGCTTCAAACTGAATGACTGTGGGGAGATAGTGGGGTGGAGAGATAATTTTAGAGAAGTGGAGGTTGTTACCTTGATTGATTGCTAACACGCCTTTGGCTCCCAGGGATAGAGAAAAACTTGTGGTCTGTGCAGATGGTTCAATTCACAGACTATATTAACAGGTGAGGAAAATATCACATGTTTGTGTTGTATATTACACTTTAAAATGTAGGGCATTCTCATTCACTCTCAAATGCATGTAGAATCTGCAAATTGATCTACAGTGCATTACTTCTGTAGGATGAGACATGTACTAAGCAGATGTAGAATAGCATCAGAACTGTCTAAAACCATATTTCTGCAACACTTCCATCTTACAGCTCTTTGGCTCAAGTAAGGTATAGGCATTAAAAGACATGCAAGACTATAAACTGAAAGTTAATTTCTTAACAAGCTAAGATAATTTTCTAGTGTATTTTAAGTTGATTTTTTTCCTCACGGAATTTGTTATGAATGATCATATTGTGTAAAACCCTGTCTTAGGACATTGCCTGGATACCAATGACCAGGTGATCTTCACTTGTTTTGACACACTTTAGTTTAGCTGTCTAGTTCCTGAGTGACAGTGACCACTTAGAAATCATTGCAAATGAGGTGAAAAATAAACCATTTACACTCTGAGAATGTTCTGTCCTTGCAGACCAAATATGTCCATTACATTTGACTTGTACAGTGAAAGCCAGTGAAGTGTAGCTCATTGATGTTGTAGATATTTTTGACTAGGCTATGAACAGGCAATAATCACAGCCCTTTTTGCCTTTTGATGTTATAAAATAGATTAATTGTAAGACAGAAGATGATAGAAAACTGAATTAGATCAAATATGTGCACACATTATAACAAACCTGAACTTAAGGATTCTTCTTAGTACATATTACATATGAATGAAGCACTCTCTTCCACTATAAATTAACCTGGTTTGAGTTTGATGCAAGTGTAAGAAACAGGACTGCAAGGAGCCTGGAAGTGTACTGTCTTCCTAGTCAAAATCCAAGCTCATAACCTTGAGTCAAAATTAAAATATGCAAATATTCTTTATGGAAAATTTGCTGAGATTTTATTTAGATTTTTTTTTTTTGCTGTTGGTGGTTAGACAAGAAGGAAAGAAGCTTCAGGATTCCTTCAGTATTTCTAGAATAATGTATAGGATCTACAGGGCTGCTTCAGGGTTTGATAATAGCTTTAGGTGTTTTGACATCCCCAGACCTTAGACTGTGTGAACATACTGCAAATTTGCTATTGCTATTTATTGTTAGTAGGCAACAGACAACCCAGAAAAAAAGTGTAATTAAGGTGTGCTGCAGTGCAGCTGAGGGAATGATCTCTGCTGCCTGAAGAAATTCATTCATCCTTATGTAAGAGAGATCAGCTTTTACAGCTTACTGTGGGTATGAGTAATAATTATCAGCTGACTTCAGCCTTGGTAAGCTACTGGATTCTGTCCATTAAAACTAGTAGCCTTTCACAGATCTGGCATTACACTTCACTTGCTCACTGGGTGCCAAACAGCAATGTGACCGGAAACATACTTTTGGATACTTCCCTTCGATCATATCCCTTGCGATTGCCATTTTACAACTCCAAAAGGTAGCTATAAATAAATAGTTAGAAGATAGGTACATCTGAAGGATACTGGTAGGTATGTGGGCTAGAGATTGATGACAACCAATGAATTAATGTACTGACAATTTCAGTGTCACTAAAACAGAAAAATGGGGAAAAAAAAATTGCAGTAAATATGACCTAGGCATGAATTAAGAAAGCACTGTAATAATTTCTGGTTCTCCTCTGTAAGAATTTATAGATCCTTACCATGCTAGGTTGCAGGACATACTACATCAGAACTGCCTAAACTGGCTTAAGGAGCTGGTATCTGCCTCACTCCCCTTCATACTCATTTAGGCTTTCTGGCACCATGCTAGCAAAAGCATTTGTATAACCATGAGGACTGATCCAGCTACATAGAAATCTTTCTTTTTCCTAACTACTTTTTGAACACAAGCATCCCTTGATCTGCTTCACAACACCACTTAAAGGCACAACAAGTTGGTGGAAATAAGTGACCAAGGACCTTTGCCACTGAAGTGAGATACAAGTCAAACATCTGCCACTGCCACACAGCCTTATACAGTGTGCGATGGCTCAGGATACATGAAAAGAGTAAAGTGAGATGCAGATTACTCATCTTAGTGAGGAAACCAGGGCCTGGCACAGATGCAAGGGGAGTTCCAAAGCCCCCTGACACCAACGAGAATCTCATAGCAGATTTCACAGGCTTTGATCCTAGCCCAGCAGCTGGATGGCCTCATTTCCTAGCAAAAAAACTGCTGGGAATGATAGAGGAGGCCTCCCCAGAGGAAGGTAGCCATACCTCAAACACTACAAATGAGCACTCCAGGGTGTCCAAGGAAGAGGTGACGTAGCTCTTAGGAAACAACATTTCTGCAGCAAATGGGACTGGCTGTGCTTGCTTGCTTCCTGTGAATGCCGTTGCCAGAACAGTGATTTATTGGTTTGTTGTGTGAAACTCGAAGAATGAGCACAGGAGACTCAGTCTTTTTCCATAGGAATTGTTCTAATGACAATCCTTCATGACATGGGTGGATAGTATAGGAGTTGGGAACACAGCATCCTTTTTAAACAACTCAGACATGAGATGACTGATTTTTTTTCCTGACACTGTTTTGGAAACATAAGTGCAAGAGTCATTTTTCTGACATACTGCCAAGCCAACTACAGGCTTAGAAAAGTTTTTAAGAAGTAAGGACATCTTTTCCATGCTATTCATTATATAACTTGCTTTTAGATAAGTATCACAGAACACCATACAGCAAGAGAGCCAATTATAAGTTAAGGAGAAAAGCAAGATTTTTATGGAGAGAGTTTAAGAGAAAAGGTGATTTATTGTCTTGGAGTGAATAAAGAAAAGGGAGTTCCAGATAAATAGGGAGAAAAAAACCCAACCACAAATTAAAAAGTGACTTCTGACCTCAGACACAGGGAAAGGGACAGAAAGAGACTGGAGGAAAGATCTGGATTGGATAGGCTATACTGACTGGTGCTTTTTATTTTAACTATGACAGAAAAATCTTAGTCCTCATTAGAGATAAGAAGAGGTCTATTATTCCATACATGCTATGTTTCTTAAAGGTAGCAAGTTGCAGAGGGTAAGCTAAATCAACAGTTTCTTTATTTCACATGTACTACAATGGATGAGCTACTGTATATTTTCATGTCTTTGATTGTAAGACTGTATCTGGGTGGCAATGCCCTTACTTCTAATGCTGACACATTTTAAGAGACTATCCCAAGCTTTGCTCGAATGTTAGAAAGGGTTTGCACTGAGACCTCTTTAAGCGAATGAAAAAAGAAGTTGTAAAGCACTGAATATCAAGTTCTCCTTTGGAGCCTTTTTATTTGAAGTTGTCATGGATATCAAAGATGTTGATGAATCAGTTCTTCAAACACCTTTTCCTTCTACAGGATGTCATTTATGTAGAAAGTAGGAATATGCACAAAAGACTTTTTTTTTTTCAGACGGCTCATTTATTTAGCATGGTCACTGAGACGTGACGTCTTCAGGGTGTTGTTCAGAAAGAAAAGTTAGTCTTCTTTAGGACTTAAAATGAGTAAGGTTCCTTATGGTTACAGAATCAGTCAAAAGTAGAGCCCTCCAATAGAGTTTATGTTGGGTCAGTTGTTTGGAAATGTATTTCCAAGAATCCTGAAATCTTGTCAGGGAGTATCAGTACTGAGCACTGACTTTGATTTCTGAGGTGCAGCTTTACCCTGGTAACTCTTCAGGGACGAAATCTGGAGAACCTGTGAAAATTCTCACTATGTATCCTCTCTTTTTAAGAAAGACAAAAGACATACTTGACAATTTCTGTGATCTCTACCTCAGAGTAATGACCTTTCAGTAATGGGGAGCTCCTAGCATGTTGTTCCTTCACATTAACATTCAGAGTGAGTTAAGTTTTGACTTCTGGACTACAATCTTGTAGACGATGCCAGGAGAGGGATTGATGTTATAATTGCCTGTGTTTCTGAAAGATGTTTTTTTTTTCTCGGTATTACTATCTGAATGCTATCAGTGCTTCTCTCCATAAGTCTTATCTCTGTAAAAGTGGATAAAAAGAGGAAAAAATAAGATTTTTTTTATTTTTTTTTTAGGGGAAAGAAGGAAGGGAGGCCTGTTGTTCCAAGAAGCTCTATAACATGCTTATGTTTACTTATCAGCTTCTTTATTTAATAAAGCACTGAGCACCTGGGACCATAGAAAAGAAGAGAAAAATTATAGAACAAGAACTGCAAGAAGGGGCAATACAAAATGACAAGAAGTACTCTTAGATAGTGAAACATTACAGTTTGAAAGAGGTGCTGCTGCAGGAAACAACTTATAGACAGATATGTCTCTCTCCTGTAATTTTTCACATGCTACTTCACCCATTTTTTAAAATACTCTGTTAAAGGCTATGACTCAAAGCAGCTTTAATAATCATAACAGGGAAGGACAAGCAAGAAAAAAGCCTATGCATTTGATCCCTTCACATTTAGCTGCACTAAATGTTTTGTTTGCAGTGTGCATTTGCAGGCTATAAAAAGGAAAAAGGCTAGAACAGAGAAAGGGAAAAATAGGAAAATGAGTCTGAGAGGCCTCAGAGTTTTTACTCTGGTAAAACTCTGAGAGGCTACCAGTGGTAAAACTTGAAAAAAAAGAGCTGAGCGTGGCCAGAGTCCAGCAAAGCAAATAAGTTTATGTGTAGCATTTCAAAAAGACTGAAGACTGTAAATCCTACATAGCCCGAATGACAATCCCATCCTGAAATCATCATACATTTCACACATTGTAGCAGGTAACTAACTGTAATCAGTCACAAACAGTCAGGGCATTCAGCATGGTCTTGCTGTGAGGTGAGATTCCTTCTTCTGTTGCCAAGACAACTCAATAGATGCTAATGGTGTAAGTTTATTTGGCAGCCCTGCTCTGTACCACACTGTGGATATTAACAGGGGGCCTTCAGGCATTCATAAAACATTTAAAATTTTTATTTTTGCCATTTTTTAAAGCAGGTATAATATACACATAGGTATAAAATGGACACTGCTGTTCCTAGAAAATTAATAGTACTGTAAAAAAAAGAAAATTATGGTAATAAAAATAAGTGTATAGATCAAGTGAAAGATGGAGTCTGGACCAGAGTCTCCCAGAAAGACAAGAAAGTATTTTGTCATCCTGATTTTTCTTTGTGCGGACTCTCAATTGCTGGGACACTGACTTTGCTATGCAACCTAAAGATTGTTCTAACACCATTGTTTCCTCACCAAGCAATATCCTGGAATTATTTAACCACTGAACAGAGGATAGAAATTCAATGCTGATAGTGATTATAGGCATTTGCAAAAAAATCAGAGTCGGCAGCTTGTATGTGTCTAGCACAGTAAGCAGCCCAGTCTCACAAATGCTTTTAAGTTTTCAACTGCCAAAGTCCACTTTTCATGTTTATCAGACTCAAAATAAGCCAGCAAAAACACAGCAACATCACATCCTCAGTAACGGATTAAAGAAATACATTCTAGCAAAGCAGAAGTAAGTCCGGCTGTGGAGGGAAAGTATACATCCTACAAGGACTGATAATACCAGTGCACTATAGCTCTTTCTTACACTAAACAGAGTGAAAGCCGAAACACATTGTAGGGTATTAACAAAATCAAATGTAACACATCTTTTGTTTTTGAAAGGGAACTTAAAGCAAGATCTACAAATGCATTAGAGAATATATGTTTTAACTATACTTCTTTTAAAAGAAGCTTTCAGCTGCCAGCAGATGCTAAGGTTGAAAACACCTGAAGGAGACTGGCTCTCTCCATATGTATTTCCTATTGTTACAGATGAGTATACATTTCCAGTAGCTAGGTAACCAAACCACTTCCCTGTAGCAATTTAGCCTTTGAACGCTTCCTTTCTTTTAAGTAGAGAAAAGGTAGGAAAGAAGAAATTGGGTTAATAGATGGCTCTGCCAAAGAGACATGTGCGTGACTTTCTCTCTTCACTGGTGAACATGGCCCTGCAATAAAGACATGCCGTTTGAAGGCTCCTGAAGGCACTGAAACTTGCTTTGTTCTATTGTTGGACTGCTTTGGAATTCTGCTTGGAAAAGTCCTTCACTGAGATCTTCAAAGGCAACAAGTGGGTTGAGCTGCTTGTTTAGTCATTGAAGTGTACAGGAAAATGCAACTACGTCCCCAGTTTGACCTTGAAAAATGAAATGCTTTGAAGTATAGGATTTGTTTCACATCAGCAAAGTAAAAACTCTGTATGCTGTGCTTTAATTTGGTATTGTCTGGAGCTCTTTTATCTTGCCAGATTTCCAGAGGACACTTATTTTCAAATCTCTGGGGAAAAGTAACTAATTTACTATTCCAAACACCTTGAAAGGCAACAGAATAAAATACTGTGTTTCTGCCACTGACATTAACAGATGAAATAATAAGATGAAATCTTTAATAAGGACAGAGAAGGGTTTTTTCAGCTGTCAATGAGAACCAGAATAACTCCATTGTATTTGTCCTTGGATTTCTGAATGGTTTTCAGGGATCAAGAACCAAGTGATTCCAGAGAGCTCTAAATTTTGTGCTAGGAAGTAAAGATGTTCATAGCAAGAGTGTAAATAGTTATGGTGAGGATTTAATGGGGTATGCTTAAATTTGTGGTTATTGTTTTATGCGATACCTTTTATTTGTATTTTAATAAAGGCATGAAAATGTGTTTGAAGGACATCTCTGCAAATCAGTATTTTTATATTTCTGAAAAGATAATGAGTGTTCTCTTATTAGTTCTGAGTACTAACTTACCACCATTAAAGACACCAATAAATATCTACATTATCAATAACATTAGACACCAACAGAAAAATTGATTTGGAAATATATCAATGGAAATAATTACTTCAAATATACAACCATTTAAAAGTAAAATTTCAGATGTAAATCAGCGCATCTGGAAAAAAAAAAGGACTCAATTCCCATAGAAACTGGATATCAAATTCATAGGCTACTAATGGTATGGATTGTTTTTTCTTTTTTCTCTGACATTTTTAGGCTGGTCCTATAGGTTCTGTAAGAGGCAGTGAAGTGTTTTTTTGTCCAGATGCTTCGTAGACGGTCTTAGGAGAGCTTTTATCACAGAGATACAAACATTTTCTCCCCAGAGAAGGTTTCCAGATCAATGTTGCCAAGTGATCTGTTCAGAGCCCACAAGCGCCAGAATATTGATTTCGTGCTCAGGACTGGAGAAGAAGCAAAGCAGGATAAGGTAGGAGACGAGGGCTGATGAGACATAGACAAGCTGGTGGAACTAGGAGTGCATCTGGGCACACATAAGGATTTTTGGAGGTGTGTGTCTAAGAAGGGTAAGGATGCCTGTTATAAAAGTAGGAGAGGAATAGTGACTGCTCCCACACATGCACATGGCCTGACACAAATCAATACACAGGGACACCACTGCTGGCGGCAAACAAACAGCTGCCACCCCACCTGCAATACAACTCTTGCTGGTTGTAAGAGCTGGGACGAGGCATCTTGTGAAGCAATGAGAATGACAGCCTATGTAAATCTCACCCCACATGGATTATTTGGACTGTCGGACATAATAAGGCTTTGCAGTCTATCTACATAAAACATGATAACAGCTACCATCATTCTCACCACTGTAACTTAAGACACATGGCTCTGCTGTGTTTCTCCTGTCATCCTGCTTCCAACCCTTCCCCTGCCTCAGAGACTCACTACATACCCAAATGTGTGACAATCTGGTATTTGAGTTTATCAATAATACGAAACACTGAAAATCTGTTGTGCTCTTCCAGACTGAACTTCTGAAGCCTCACAGCCTTTATTTAAAGGATCTCCATTGCTTTAAAATAATTTCGGTTCAGAAATCTTTTGTTGCCAGAAGAGTTAAGAGGAGTTCCTCTTATATAGTGTTTAAGGAGTCTGCACGTTTCCATGTGATTTCGCATACATGTTTGGTTATAAAGCAGAGCTATTGAACATGGGAATCTATGCCCTACTTCTTTATCTTATAATGTGCCCTACAAAACACACTCTATATTTTGCTGGCTATTTTCTCTGGCCTATGGAGCAAGCCATCTGAGAAAATTTTTTGCATTCTGCCTTGAACCAAGAAATTTACAATAGATCTGAAAGAAACACTTTCATCTAAACTTCTGGCTGAATGAAAAACTAAAATTTTATCTTGGTCCTTTGGGGTGTGGGCAAAACCAGTGGTACCCTTGCGCATGTGTGGAGCAATATAGCCACTGAAATGATGCTTTTGCAATTCTTTTCCTAAGCAGCACTTGAGTCATGAACAATGAGTAACAAACAGCAGCAGATAAACCTAAAATCCAACACACTATTTCTCACTGGGCTCATGGCCATAGCTGAAGTCTTGGGATGGTCCACTATGAATAAGCAATTGATAGCTCAACTGTTTGACGAATTAGAATAAGGTTTAAAAGGAAGCTTTCATCCCAATTATGCATGACGTCTCTCACAACTGCTGTAAAAGACACTGTGTGACAGTAAACTGCTTAACTACCACTTAGCCTTGTATTCCATAGCTACTGCTCTAATGTTTGGACAAATTAACAAGTTGTAATCTGAATTATTACCTTTAATTAAAAAAACAGTAACTAAACAAAGGATTCACACTTAAAGATTTATCACTGGAGGCAGGTAAGGAAACATATACAGGAATTATTTATAACTATAAAGCAATGGATAACCTATTTATGTTAGGAAATAGATATTTTTTATTGCCTTTCCCTTGAACTAAAGTGAAGTGCTGAAGAAGGCTGGAATGGTCAATTAAAATGTTCCATTTTTAATAGTCCTTTCTTTCTGTTCAGTACTGTTCTTTATAATTAATTTTTCCTTATACCCCAGTGGTTCCCTAGCAGAACTTTCTCAGGATGGAAGATTAATATATTACTAGATTAATATATAATTTTAATGTAATTTCTTGTACATACATGCTCACAAGCACTAGCAAGCAGCAAAACCAAACTGGTAATAAGTTCTTTAGAACCTCCTCAGAGAACAGAGGTCAGGCTGTAAACTGAATTTCTAATAGGCTTATTGCTACAACATGCAAGAGTTCCAGTTTCATATTCATCAGCACTCATATTCACCACTAACAGCATAAGGGTGGGGGAAGGAAGCCGAGAAGGCAGCATTTTTTCCTGGAAAAGGAAAACGTGTTTCTCTGAACAATTCCATTTCTCCGTACAGCTAGATCTGCTGGAAGTTAACAGAAGGTGTTGCACAACTCCATAGCTAATAAACATCACAACTATCTTTTTTATTTCTGCACATAGAGTAGAAAACACAAAACAAAATAGTTTGCCTAGTACTTCGTTCCCAGTCCAGCTGCCTTCAAATAAGCATTTTGCAAGGGGTCAAAATATTAAGTACCTTTTCATTGTAACTGAACTGACAAACAACACATCTAACACTTACTGTTATGCTATTAACCACTATCTATATAATGTACAGATTATTTCTATGTTATATGTATTACATAGTGTTAACTATTATCAATAATTGTTTTCTAACTGAAAAGTCCCTTTTTCTGACTCATTTGTTCCATTGTATCATCACTAATAACTTCCTTTTTGGGTATTGTTTTGTACTTTATTGGGCAAACTACTCTGAACCCTGGAAGCACTTGGCATGCTCCCACTTCCGCTGGCAGTGAGCCTATAGATCCCATATGGTGCTTGAGCCCCAGTGGTGAACATGGAGCATTGGACCGAGCAGGGCCTCAGGGTGCATCTCACCCGCCGCGTCCTTGTGCCTTTCCAGTGCTGCCTGCC
The DNA here is from genome assembly GCF_000687185.1 of Egretta garzetta. Lineage (NCBI taxonomy): Eukaryota > Metazoa > Chordata > Aves > Pelecaniformes > Ardeidae > Egretta > Egretta garzetta. The sequence goes on from NW_009260410.1 coordinate 3,430,599, forward strand.
CCAGAGGGGGGATACCACAGGCGCAGAGAACGTAACTGCTATCAGTGCACAGAGTGCTGCGTAAATGCAAGCATGTCAGCCACTTCTGCCTGAAAATTAGAATGATCAACTACAGGGTGCCTTTCTGTGCATCTAACATACACGGCTAATTACATTGAGCTCTAGTGGTCTAATGTTAATTTCAACATGATATGGTGAATGAAGTTATATAGTGTGTTAGCACTGGCATAAGGTACTCAGAAGATATTATTTCCTTGGGAATCAATAAGAAGCAGAAGCATTGACTCCAGCAATATATATTTTTTTTATAAAAAAATCATTCTTTCATGCTTCCAGCTAGAGATAGGTACAGATTTCACCAGTGTCAGCTACATATTAGTGCCCAAGCTGTTGCAGTAGTACCTGTGCCATTTGTGTGTTTTATAGGTCCTATTTATTTCTTTGGTAACTGGGAAAAAAAATTAATCTCTTAGTTACAGTCAGATATGTTAACTGAAATGCATTGTTCAAGCACATTATTCCTCTAGACAGCTTTTCAAAGTAGCAATATAATAGGATATTGACTGTATATGAATTGATGGAAAGAATAAAGGCCAGTTGTGATCAAATCATTGAACTTTGCTGATTCAAGTTTTCATCAATAATGTATTAATTTAGATCCCTGAGCAGAAACCTTTTACCCTTTTTTCCGTCCCACACTTTCTGTCTGTCCTCCTCTTTTCTTTTTTGGTCTCTTATCGCTCAGTATTTCAAAAGGACCCCATCATGATCCTATGCAATGAAATGGAGGCAGTGAAATTGTGAAAGGTTACCAAATTGTAACTTTTATATAAAATGTGTTATTGTGTTGCTGTGAAAAGACTTTTGAGTTATTGCAAGATACTGCAGAATTGTGAGTGAACTTTGGAGCACTCACCCTCTTATTATCAAACTAACAGCAAACACTATCTTTTCATCTGTTGCCATCTGCCTTAGCTGACATCTTTCATGTCCCAGTCAAGCTGTAAGATTCTCAGCTCTAGGACACCTCTTAGAAATGCACAGCTATATATTTTTGGATTATTGGATTCTGGAAAATATGATTTCTATCTGATGGCAGCAAATAAAATGAAAGGCATTACGTTAGATACCATTTTACATGGAACTATGTGTTTAGTTATTATGGAAATAACATGGGTATCTAATATCTGAAAATGTTATTTTTCAATTGTTTTCATGGACGATAGAGAAATCTTAGAGCAGGTATACTTCACTGTGATTTAAGAAATCCTGTATCCTATATATCATAAACTCTGAGTGTGACTGTGTATGAGTCAGTTTGGTTACCAATTGAGAAAGCCCTGGAGAACATGTTTAATCTTAAAAATTTGTCCTTGTTTATTCAAAAGTAGTAATGTGTGCTTAATATGAAACTAGATCCTCTAGACTTTCCAAGCAGGAAGGCGAGTCTTTCTATGCCTACAGTTATTTATATCGCTTCAGTTCCAGATTGCATATTATCAGTCAGGATTTTTTTTTTTTTCCACTGGAAACAAGGAACTCTGAGTAATTCCCTGATCTGTGTTTCCACTTTGGACTGTAATCTACCTAAAGTTTATAATGTGTTATTATATAATGGAAATGTCATCTAATGTGAGGCAGCCTGGTGCCACTGTAATACAAGTAATAAACAGCAATAACTCATAATATAATCTAATGGCTTTTTTCTTCTACAAATAAAGTCGGTGGCAAGGTCTTATATTAAGGTTCAAAAAGAAAGAAAAAAATACATCATGGTTCATGTATTTTCATGATTAGTCTCACAACGAACTGCAAACATGGCCCAATTCATGTGCTTACCTGATCAAGTGAAATTGATCTCTTTAAAAACTGTGATCTGCAATTACTGGAGACAAAACTGCAGTACATTTGCTATGCATACTTTAGCTTACCATGAAAGAGATTTCTTTAATGCAGTTTAGTCCAAACCTCTTAATCATTTTGCACAGAACAAAATTAGAGAAGTCGAAAGGACTCTTTCACACAAAATGCCCCATAGCATATGTGTATTTTTAATTAATATTACATTCTTGTAAATATAGTTACAGGTGCAGTTCACTTTGAAGCTAATGGATCTGCTCACATCACAGAGACTAGGAATGTATTTATGTACAGACATCCATATGTGAAATTATCCTGATCTGGTAGTTCTTTTCTCTTTATCCCATTTATCTAAAATAGCTTCCAATCTCTAAGTGCAATAATGAGTCATATGGAGGGCAGGGAGAGACGCTTGAAGTATTTCAGTGTTCTGTTTCTGGTCAGAAATACATTTTTAAAGTAGATTTTATGAAACATTATGCCAACCACATGCTGGAAGTGGCATTTTTCAGTGAACGCAGTACCCTATCCGTCTATGTTTGGGAGGAGGTGAAAGCAATTAGTGCATTTTAAATCCGAAGCCAGACGCTCAGACAAGACATGCCTTGCCATGATCCAGTGCTGTTGGGAATGCACAAACAGGGAGCTGTGTTCAAGTATATTTGTTTGGTGAAGCTGAGGATGGGTGAAGCTGTTGACGTGACTTCAGAGCACTGATTTCATATACACTATTTCTCCTTTAAAAATAAGATGTTGCTATTTGATTTGAATATAAAATATTAAAACTGAAGGAACTGAAAAGGGAAATGGACCTAATGTTAACAATAAGAGAATTATTTCTGCTGCCCTGGACTGCTGATCAAGACAGCAGGAGAGGCAGTCAGAGATCCTTCTAGGAAACACCTCATCTAACGCTTGTTGTCCATAGTGCAGTTAGTCATCCCGGGCCCTTTTTACACCTAACAGCATTTCTACAGAGTGGTTCACATGGCCTGATTTATACAGCTCCATGAGGGTGATACGTATCAGGACCTAGAACATCTGTTTCTCTCCACTTTGCATGAAGTTTGGATAACTCTTTCAATATAAACATTGAAGATGTGCTTGGTCAGATGAACTGAATTTTTCTCTGTGGAAGAGTGATTATCATTTTTCCTTTATCACAAGAGAAAATTAATCACAAGAAGGACCTCCGTGGAGCATATCATTATCACCTTAAAGCACAATTTACAGAGGTTTGTGGGGGTATTTTAGAAATGGTTTCAAAAGCTTTTACTAACTTATGATAGGGCCAACATTCCTGTCTTTGCAATCATGGCTTCACACAAATATTAATTCACTCCTGTTTTGCTCTACTTTGCACTTTATCCCATGCTGAATGTAACACTGGTTGGCTGTTTAGTGCCTTTTGTTTCACCCCGATGTGAGGCTGCAGGTGGGAATTGTGCCTGATGGGAGGGCTCCTGCAAATGCAGGGATCTGCTGGACCAGGCTGGACTTCTGCTTTATTTGTTTTGGGAGGGAGAAACTGCTCCACATCATCAGCTTCAGGACTGTCTGCTATGGCCAACCTTTATGGAGCCTGTGCACAGGTTATTCTCCTGGCCTTTCTGCACTCCTTCAGCTATGCTCTGGGCATCAATGTATGAGCACATCAAAATCCAGACCCTGCTTTTTACAAGATATTTTGAGAGCCTCGTACTGAGAGCACAAGAAAGAACCAGAACGTTGCTGTTGGTAAAATTCCACACTGATTGCATGTTGCAACTATGTAGGAAAAAAAGGTGAAAATGTTTTGCCTCATCTGTGTGATTTAGGAAATAAAACACAGTTTGTAAAACCTGATAGTGAGTCTGGCTGATACAGAGGTAGTGCTGGGCAAAGAGATCACTCAAGAAGTTCAGTGGTCACGCTAATGCCTGCATAAAGATCTTGCATTTACTCCATTGCTATTGCTTCTATGACATACAGTGCACTAGAAAAAAATGAGAGCAAATAAGAAACAAAGAGAGACTGAACACAATAGCAAGGGGTAAGAGAAATTCAGAACATGAGAAAAGCACTGAAAACTAAGAAGATAATTAAATTATATTTTCTTCTTTTCAGCTGATTTAAATCTACATCTTCTCAAGGTGCAAAGAGAAGGAACGGCCATTGCAAGAGCACAATTAAAGCAGAGTTTTTATGTGATGCCAACCATCCGAAAGGCAAAAGTCATCAGAACAAAACAGACCCCAAAATCTAACACGTGTCATTGGCCTAGAACCCCAATAAAACAGTCATTTGTTAAATTGACTTCAAGCCTCCCCCTACAAAACCCCTATTTCTCAGTGAGAAAAGCAGGTACGAGACTTTCGCTGGGAAGAGTGAGAGAAATGCTTCTACCTGTTTTGCTGTAAAGCATACAATACCAAAAGGAAGATGACTTACACACACAAATGTTTTCTCCTCTAAAACCAGTGTTCTACCTTGAATATGGCTTACTCAAGGTCCTGGGTGGCAGTGGGGGATTTACTGAGAAAAAAAAAACGGTGACCACAAAACGTTTGCTATTTCAAATAATATGAAGTTGTGACTCAGCAAAAGCCAACTCCCGCCATCTTAGTCATTCCTCATCTCTTAATCCTCAGGTCAGGCTCATCTCTTAACTCATCATGTCAAGTAGATCAGGAGATGTTTATTGGCCTTGCTCATTTAAGGAGTAGAATTTTAGGCTGAATGCACACAAGACAACTATGAAACAGAACAAAAATGAAGTATAGGCACGCAAAAGCTAGGCAAAATTCCAAGGTATTTTCTCATGAACTAATATTGCCCTCAGTCCTCAACTCTGTGAGATGAAGTAGATATAGTAGATATAGAGATGTAGTAGATATACTGCCTTGAATAGTTGTTATTTCATACATTCAGACATAATCCTGAAAACAGAGTCATTTTTGATTCTTCCATTTTCTTTAGATAATTGCAATTGTAGAGAAGATATGAATATGCTAGTGGTATGCAATGAAATCTGAGTTGTGAGATGATTTATATATTCCCAGTGGAGAACATTGCATTGATTTATTCAAAATGCAACCTATCATTATAAGTCAAGGACTCTTAAAACATAAGAGTTCTGAATTAAAATGTCAATTTTTTCCTTTAAAAGTAGAAATTAATGATCCTTCTTTTCCTATATATGATCTGGATTAATTTACACAGGCTTTATATTCAATAATATGTTTTAATGAAGACAGTCACTTGGTAGGATGTCTGTTAACTCATTTTTCCATTGCCCTAGGCAACATTGGTTTTGTCTCCATTGTTAAAAAAGTCTCTATTTTCTAAGGCAATGAACTAGCATATTTTATTTTACCTGCAATGATTCTATATATAGAGAATATTTTTTAGTGATCTATGTTTAAATATATATTTAGCACATCTGTATGAGGGGAAGAGTGGACCTATGATGACTGTACTAATTTAAGCCTTTAAGAGACCTAGGTTCAGTTTGCTGATGACTTCTGCTTCACTTGTATCATGATCTACAAAAGGGATTGGTGCTCAAAGTGTGACACAGGTATGATTTAGGTGTTGAAATCCAGAACAACTATCCTCAAAACGTTGACTTAATCTCTGGAGGATCTCCATGTCATTCTTTCAGAAGAAATATTGGGCAAAGGCTACTTGCAGACACTTTTCACTCACCTCTAGGGCTTCTGTCAAATGAGGAATATATAGAAGTTATTAATGATCATAAAAGAAGCCCTCACTACAAGAAAGATGTTGCGTTACTGGAACATGTCCAGAGGGGAGCAAAAAAGCTGGTGAGGGGTCTGGAGCACAAGTCTGATGAGGAGCGGCTGAGGGAACTGGGGCTGTTTAGCCTGGAGAAGAGGAGGCTGAGGGGAGACCTGATCGCCCTCTACAACACCCTGAAAGGAGGCTGTAGCAAGGTGGGGGTCGGTCTCTTCTCCCTGGTAATGGGCGATAGGATGAGGAGAATGGTCTGAAGTTGCACCAGGGCAGGTTTAGGCTGGACATTAGGAAAAATTTTTTCAATGAAAGGGTTGTAAAGCATTGGAACGGGCTGCCCAGGGAAGTGGTTGAGTCCCCATCCCTGGAGGTATTTAAAAGACGGGCAGATGAAATGCTTAGGGACATGGTGTAGTGGTGGGATGGCAGGGTTAGGTGAATGGTTGGACTTGATGATCTTAAAGGTCTTTTCCAACCTAAATGATTCTATGATTCTAAACCAATACGCTTTGTGGAGGACTTTCACCAGGAGGTCTAGTAACATTTTAAAAACAATCAGAGAGAAAGATATTCTTTGGAATTTAATTAAATTTCAAGTAGTCTTTTACCCTCTATTAACATAGTTATTAATTTTCCTAAGTTAGTATTGTACATTAAATGTTGCTTTAAATTATTTTTTGGTGATCAGTTAGGTTTTTGCATTGATTTACTGATTTACTTTTGTAAAGAGTTTAATTTAGTTTTCCTTGTTGATGTGTTAACATTATTGAGAGATCCTCAATGCATTTCAGTTTTGTGCATCAGAAATCTTATTTTTTAAAATTACCTTAAAAATGTTCAGCATATCCTTCAAATGCTAAATACTCGGGAGGCTAGATTTGCTCTTCCAATTACATTATTATGAGACATAATAAATCATAATTAGAATTTTAGTCTAATATATTATTAAAATGGTGCTGCTTAGCTGTTCTGGCAAATGCCATTGCTGTTGTCTTAGGTCTTCAATGGGCAGTATCTCAATTTAATGGGCTCCTCATAAAACGGTTAGGAATTTAAAATTTATTTTTATTCTACGTTTCCTAGGTAATTTTGAGCTTCTGGTTCTGTGAAGCCAAAGCCTTTTTCTGTTCCAAAATAATTCTGAAGCTAAAATTGAACAAGACTAATTTTTATAAAAATGAATCACCAATTTATTAAATTTTTGAAAACTTACTGTTGAAGAAGACAAAGGAAATCCAAAAATACCAAGAAATGTTAGTAGTTTTACATGTACCTATTTTAAGTTTTTGGAAGCTGGGACTCTAATCACCGGGATTTACAGTGGACTATGGTACAAAGCTATAAAACCTATCTCTGTCTCAGGAGTAGATTTCTTTCAGAGAAGAGCAGCTTCCAAGTGATGAGTACAATACCCACAGGAAGACACTGCAATTCAGTTAGAGTCACTTCCCTGGCAGCAAAAAGGAGTGTAAAATTTCTGTGAATTCTCTCCCTCCTTCTCAGTCTCCTCTGCTGATGAAACTGCTGGAAAGCTCTGGGCACCAGGGATGCGCAAAGCCTGAGTACCTCCATGTAGGGGTGGCCAGTTGGAGACTGTGCCTGTCCTGAGACCCTGGCTGGGTCATCTTCTCTCTTCATTTCCCAAAGACAAGAAGGCTGCAGACATGTGGCACTTTCAAAGAAATCTGTATGGCCCTGGGGTATTGTTTTCTTTACTTTGGATTTCAGTAAGTCACAGTATCCTAACTCAGGTTATTTTAAACACTCTACCGGTGTAGTTTGTTTTCCAGAGATTTTTGGTAATAGTGACGTATACTGAACCAGACATCCATTTTCTCTTGGCTGCTATTCAGAAGCATAATTGTTTATACAAAATATTTTTTCCCTGTGAATTTTTTAAGGATTCCTTTCACCATATATAGAGACAAGGAAAGCAAATGACACTGACAGCCATTTGCCTATAGTAGTTAATCTCTTAAATAAAACGTAAGGCCAGAACTTTCTTGTTAACTATAAAATATTATTCCCACAGATTCACCTGTTTTCAGTCTTAAATATCAGGTTTTCACTTAATTGCTTGAGCATAGGTTTGCTGAAAACACCTATTCTGAAAAACGTCATGCATAGGTCTTGTTACATTGCATATGCTATGGATTGTTATACACCTCCTTCATTTAGAGCTGATAACTCTTCAAGCAAATTCCTATGAAAGATTTTGTACTGCAAGGTCCAAAGAGGTTTTTTGTACATTTCTTAGGATTGTCTCCTATGACTTTTGTTTAATGCTCTTACCAATTTCATGTTCCTAAATAATCCTAAAACCCATGTTGGCATTCCTTTGCTTATTTAATTATACATAAAGTTTTGAGGAATTACACTTAGATTTTTATAGGGAGATCACTGTATACCATGATTTTTTGTTTCTTCTTTTGAGATATCAAATGTCTTGAGGATAAGATGTGAATAAACTACAAATCAGAACAATTTAAATAGTGATCATATGTAAAATAAAAAAAGTTGGGCTGTATGAAATAGAGAGACTGATGTTATTGCAGTTAGGCAGCGGGTATGCATGCACTTTAACTCTAGGCAGACAACCAAAATGCAATCCAGAAGAGGATATTTCCATTCTAAATTACTTATGCTTACATTTACATATGTTCTCACACAGCAGCACTACCCTACTGTAAATTCTTTCCACTGTTTTTATTCACTTTTTATTCACTCTTTTTAATATAGAAAATTCCTCATAACTGCAAGAAGGAATCTGAACGGATAGCCTCCCCAAGGTTGAGTGTGCAGGGCTGAATGAGCTGGGGCGGAGAAGTCCCTTTTACTTGTTAGCTGAGAACTTTCAGTACAGAATCACGCGGAGAACACAAAGAAGGATCCCTATAATGGCATTAGCACCAGGCCAGAGGAGAACAGAGCCTCGAGGGAGCTCTGTGCAGTGCCTGGCAGTCTGGGAGCTGATTTCAGGGCTACCTAGGGGTATGAGTTTACAATCAGCTTCTGTACAGAAGCCTAGGCAGCCTTGCCAAGATATAAAATAATAACTAAATAACCAAAAGGCTTCCAGCATCAGAAAGTATTCAGTGTCTCAAAGGTGTAGTTCTTACACTTCATCTGCACATATTCTCTTTCAATACTTAACTTTGCATTTTAACCTGTTCTGGTAATTATGTTTCATTATGAATAGTTCACCTTTGATTGATAGGTGGAATTGACACTGTTAATTAGGATTTTGACCTCACTTCCTTTAAAGCCAATGACAAAACTCCTATTGACTTCAAATAGCAGAGGATAAAGCTTTAAAGAGCAAGCTTTTATTGTAGTCATATAAAATAAATTGCTGATACCCAGACACTGCTGAAAGATGATGAGTATTTGTGGGGAGACACTGGGAGTCAAAGATGCCTTGCATTTTGCTACACAGGCTTCAATTTCAAACTTTTTCAATATTGTATATTGAAAAGATACCTTCTTTTGCCATGCTTAGGTTTGTCATTTGAAATAAGATAATTGTCAAATTAAATGAAACAATTTTTACAGAGGTATGTTGATTTTCTAATACTGTGCATTCCAAAATATGATGGGAATTTTGCTACTGGCTTCAGCACATCCCAGAATTCATTCCAGAAAACTGACAGATTTATGGAAAGTAGGTTTCAGTACATTGTTTCCCTCTTTATTTCATAGAACAATAATATTGTATTTATAACATCTTGCTTTCTGTATGCACATATTTCCTTTTCCACAGAAGGAAAGAGTTTATAAACAATGACTGTACTGTGATGTTGATAAGGAAGGGCATCAGTAGGACAATTAATTCTTCCATGTCACATGTGAAAAAGGAAAAGATGCAAGACTGACACATACAGAGCACTTCTCATCAGCGCAAAAGGGGTGGTGGGGATGTTCAATGGGACTGGCATGGAAAATATGTTAGTAGGTACTTTAAAGAGTAGAAAAATTGGAGTCTGGGGTTGCAATGACATGTTTTTTCCACAACAAAGCTGGCACCCAACTCCTAACCCCGTTTTGACCCAAATCACCCTTTGTTTTTCCCTCAGTTGTGCTGGTATGCTTGTTTGTGGGGTTGTTACAGTACAGTGTCACTCAGAGGCGGGAACAAACAAGGACAAGATACTGGAGGAGACAGGGAATGTCTAAAGCAGATTTATTCATGAAGACATACTTTAAATTACAGAGAGAACAATCATTTATGTGTAAATCATTGACTCCTATTGTTTGCATATATAAGTTGGATTAATTATAGTGAATCATGAGTCCTGAAGTGTGAGCCCCTCACACTCAGAATAGCAACTCTCAACAGCCCAGTCCTAGAATTAATATAGCATCAGTTTTTATGCAAAAGTTATCTTACGAAAGGTACAAAATCTTTAAAAATAGCAAGGTGTTTTATTTTCTTACCACAGCACTTTAGAAAGCTATTGGAATAGAGCTGGGTTCATGCTGCTGCAGTTGGCAGATGTCAAGTATCTAGTGGAGTTCTTCAGGTTTTGGGTCCCTGATAAATCATGCTTGAAATTAGCCTTGGGGGGAGCACACCTTCAAGAAGCTAGATAGCTGAGCGGCAATAGCAAGCAGATAATCCCTTTTCCATGTTGTGGATTTAGCATGGTGGCTTGGGAACTTCACATTTTACACTCCTATATACTTCCACGTTTTGCTCTTTCCAGTACACTTTCTGGCACTGATATGACACATGCCTTGTCCAGGGGCAATCATACCCTTTGGCAGCCCACACATTTAAGAAGAGGAGCATCTACCTCTGCTACAGCCCAAATTTCTCTTCTGCAAACAGGCACAGGACCAGCTGCAGAGGGTAGATAGTCGTTACCTCCTACCAGGTGGAAATGATTAAAGAAATAATCATGATCTGCACTGTCCAAGTTATGGCCCTACACTTCCCAGACAAGTTAAATTAGTACAATTGCAGCCTGATTAAACCACATCTCTTGCATCTTAATTTCCTTCTGGTATATCTGGTTCCATCAGGCTCCTTCCAATGGATTCCCATTTCCATTTAGAGTATCACACCAGCCTTGCAGATCAAAGTGGACATTTATCAGAGTCCTTTTCGATTAATAGTTATATTATAATGGGGCTCTCAAAAACTAATTTAGAATACACCAGCCTACACAGATCTTGTTTTCATAGCAAGATGCTTTTAAATAAATGTCTGATAATGCCAAGAAAATGAAAAGTGAATTTTCTTAAAATGAATTTTTTAAGTCCGTTAAGTGCATACAGAAATATATTTGCCCGATGAGGGAATTGGACAAACAAAAAGGTCTCTTCTGTCTATAAAGATACACCAATTTATGAGAAATTATATATAGTGCTATACACTTACTGGTGGGAACTTAAGAACATAAGTCAGTGATAAAATCACACTTAAATCTGCTTGGATTCTTTTTCAGGGAAATGTAATTGTATTGTTGAGTAGGTTTTAATTTCCACGCTACTTAAGCCCATAACAAAAAAAAGAAAAGTTGATGAAAACATATATGGAAGGATGTAGAATGACCTTAGAAGGGTGTATGAACACTTTATTAGGGTCCTGACCACTTTATTTTAATGGACTGTTGACCAGTTTTCTGGCTAAAAAAAAAGCCACACAGGTCTGGTTTGGGGGAATTTTTGTTAGCTTAAGAGACAGGCAGCACAAATATTTTAGATGTGTAATAGCATGAGTAAAAATAATTAAGACAAAAAGCTACAGCCATGATTCAACATTTGGATCATTAGCTTGCTCCTCAAATAGGATAGGGGTTCACCTGACCTTTGCATGAAGTATGAGTCTACTGTAAAAATCTTCGTAAAAATGATAAATCTCTGATAGCAAGAATATTCAAATGCTACTGTGATTAGCTTAGTTCTAAAAGAGGCTGAAAAGGATGCTCCAGGATAACAGGAGCATATAACTAAGTTGCACAGATTTAACATATTAATTACAATCTAATCATAATGGTTTACCTATCCCGTAGCTGGGGACTTCCAGAGATGTTAGGAAATACATTGTTATTATTATCACAGCTACCAAAAAATTCAGAAATATTCTGTATCTGCTGTTGTAGAGTTCTGAGTTCTCTATTACATTTCTTTTTCATACCTCAAAATAAGGATAGGTTTTCACAAATAAAAATGCATAGCTTTTTTCACAGTAGGCAGACTAACAAGAAGCTAGGAATAGTCAAGAGAGAAATGTGTTGTTGACTTTAAAATTTATTTTTACCACTATTCTACTACTACTTCACTCATTTGATATCTCTATGCCCTGTGAACTGTCTATACAGCACTGACAGCTTCTGGGTCTAAGCTGGTGGTACTCACGTGGTTGTTTTTTGTAGTCTATGAACAGACTTCAAGGTAGGGCTTTGTTGAAAAATATTTCTGGTGGACAATATTTTTAGCTGAAGCAAATCACTGTAGATTTAAATGGATATGTGTAGATCAGCGAGTATAATCGTGTATAAACTTGATTGTCCATAATGGACAGGTCCATAATGGATAGGAATGCCATATATCCTTTGGGTTAGGTGAGCTGTTTAGATAACCTGCCATCCCAAAATGTGTAGAACACCACGTCATGTGGTAATATATTCTGCTAGAACTTTTATCCATTACATAAACTTCTCTGAATTCCAGCCAACCATTTCTGTTCACCTCTAACTGGGAAGTGAAATATAAAAGAACACAAATTGGCCAGCTAAAATTAGATGTCCCATGTTGCAGGTCAAGCTTGTGTTATATATGCCATCAGGGTAGACCACTGACATGGTAAGGATGAGTTTGTTATCTAGTGTTTATCTACTTAAAACGTAAAGTTGTCACTTCCCAGACATTCATATAATGGGTGATCTCTACTTTGCAGTTTTATCTTCTATCATTGCCCCTACTAGAGGGGTAAAGGCAAGTTAAAGAAAAATTGCAATTAATTAAGGTATTTTAGTATTTTGGAATTTGGTAGTTCTTAGATTCTTTTACATTTTTTAATAGGCAGATATTTTCTCTGGAGTAAATAGAACACACATGATTTTTAAGTTGAAAGATTGAAGAGATTAGAATAATATCCATAGTATCCATTTCTTTTTTTTTGTGTCAAGATCTGATCTCATGTTATTGTAATATTTTGATCAACTTTAAAGAAGGAAACAGATGTTTTGCACTTTTTGTCTTACATTTAAGAGTAAACATCACACAGCTTTTTACCATGAAATTGAAAGTCAGTTTCACTTCTAATAAATAATTTCAAGAAATTCAAGACAGTCATGTTGATCCAGTCAACCCCTTAAACAGAAATATCATGCACAATAATTTTAAAAATCTACCAAAATCAGCAGAAAAAAATCAGAATTTCCACAATCTATTCAGCCTATCCCACCAAGGAAAGTAACTTGAAATGCATTTTGTGCCATCATATTTCTGACTCATGTCTGACCAGCAAGGCCCAGAGACATTCAAAATTTATTAGAAAGAGAGACTATTCCCAAAAGTATGCAACATGCTCTTTTCAGGCCAGTTGTTCTGAAATAGCGGAAGTTTTTGTCTCAGGTGAGTCACAGATTTAAAGCTGACTAATGTGTCAGAGAGGATCCGAGAGGTATGCCTCCTCTGAAGAAGTATAATTACAGAGATAGAAACGTTTACTTGGTGTTATGGCCAGGTAGTGAACATTACTGAAATAATCTGAAGATACTTTTGGCCTTTGGCAGCAGTTCACACCTTCCGTCTCACCATAATATCACACTTTAAAATAAGTAGACCTGGCAAGAATCTTATCACAAATTGTTTATCGTGATCAGAATGGCCTCTGGTGCAATATCCTGCAAGATACATCAATAAATATCTCTCCAATACAACCACAAGTTTTAAAGAGTAATAACAGTTGATGACAACTAACTATGCCATATTTGACAAGGACTGCCTTAGGTCAAGCTCTTTGCCTATGAAATGTATAGTATTGAATAATTTGGCTAATTATATCTTTATATCCAAATTCTCAAGTAATTAAATAATTATGTCCTTAACCAATTGAATTTTCACTGGACCATTCTTCAGATAAGAATGGTTTTCAGCATAAAGGCAGAAGATACATACATCTTTTATGAACCCCAGTGACTTCCTTTTAAGAGAAAGAAAAGGAACTAATGGTGAGTTACTTCTTGTTTGGCAGTAGTTATACCCATGAGATCAACTTTGCCTAAGCTGGTTGCACTTACTAGTGCTGGATACCGTAGCATGGTTCTGTTAGTGAGCTTGTATCTGGGATACTGAAAAAAAATCTATTACTTGCCTGCAAGGAATTAGAAGATCTGACTCACAGATACATTCCCAATACACCAGGGAGATTACTAGACTTAAGAAGAAGCTGGTGAAAGTATTTTGAAGCACTCCCCTATGTAGGTTAATTTCTAATCACATATCTATGTTGTCAGCATAAATTTACCCTGACCTTTGCCTCTCATATATATGTTAATTAATAATTTAAGGTTTACTGATATTTGTATCGATGGCATCACTGTAACGATTATACCTATTACTCCTGCAATTAGGGGTTAAACCAAGGTCTTCCAAAGTGATTGGTAAAGTATATTTAGTGATTTCAAAAAGCCTTAAAGAGGTCTGTCCATCAGTGGGTTGATGTTTAACTCTTGAGAAGTGGGGCTGTATGAAAGATTACTAAATTAAGCATCCAAAGAAGCACTCATAATTATTACTCTTTTTTTAAAAGAATTCTTGACCCACATGTGACTGCAGGGTAGATATCATCATGGCTGACAGTGCACTATAAATACGAAGTTCCTGAGCCTCTTGAAAAGTCTGCAAGGTAAGAAGCAGACACTTTGTAAATTCTACTGTGTAATTTTGCTGTGTACATATTCATGTACAATACCAAATTGATAATGACACATTTTCTGCATCTGATTAGTCATGATACAAAAGCCAGAGGGAAAAATATATAGTCATAAGGATGAACTTCCTAAGTGTTTTACTTCTGCAGCGTTAGTGGTATTCCTGCAGATTCAAATGGGATTATTCTTGAGTTATTTCAAACACAGCAGCATCATTAAGGCTTAGGGTCCAACACAAACCAAAGCAGTAACTGTATATTCCTCTAAGATTTACACAAACATAAACTTTATCCTAAATTCAGTTTTAATTACAAAATATTTCGTGATAAACTGTATTTCGTTTAAGCTTACATACACTGGGGTCTGTAAATTTACTATTCCCTAAGAGCGGTATCTGACCCTGAAAGAACATCTGAGCTGTGCAAGAAATCAGAGCTTCTGTTTTCAAACCTTATAAGCTGGCATAAAACACTAAGTTAATATTCAGATGCTATATTTATTATACATGACAAGAGATAATAAGGTGTTATTAATACATAATAAGTACCATATATTAGGAATGTAATGAAGATGCAGTCTCTGACTTTAAACCAATTATATCATTCCACTATTTTATGCTGCAAAATTTGCTCGAATTTTCTTAGAGTTCAAAAGGAATAAAATCAATACTTCTTGAATATTTTGTTTTGTAGACCTGATTATCATGTTGCCAATCTTCCCTGTGAGTCTCAGTCGTATTTTCAAACTGAACTCCTAGAGATACATGAATACATCACAAACCCATATTTGCCTTTAACAGAAGGATGTTTCTGCAAAAAGGAAAACTGAAGATAGGACCATACCTGCAGCCTAGGAGGTCTGAAAGCCAAAAGGTGACTTCAAAGCTACACACACTGTGTATAGATCAATCTCATGGAAGTCTGATTCATGCATTTTCTGTGCTTCAGAATGGCAGTATTGAAGATGAGTTAGAATACCCCGTTTCCTCACTTCTTGTTCCTTCAATAGATTTTTCAATATTTTCTTTCATTAACCTTTAATTAAGATTTTAAGACTGTAGCTCATTTGACCAGCTCCAGATTCCAATAGCAGGTAAATATTAATATTATTCATCATTGTCATTCAAACCCAATATTCTCTCCTACCTCTGTTGTGTTCATATAAAAAAGCATTCAACTGAAAGTGTTATATTTAATTAACAAATTAGTTTGCCTGTGGTAGTTTAAGCTAAATATTGAGAGGGGGATTTATCAAATTACTATATGGAAAAGCTGCTGGAAAGGGCGATGCTGCTTGAAATAAGGCCTATAACAAAACTGTGCGATGTGCTAGATTTGTTGTTAATAATAATTATTATGACTATACATTAATACATCACACAACTATAAGCACAATTATAACCCCATGACAGCTGTTAAGAGTAGCAATCTCTCAGACTATATAGCATCTTTATCCTGAAAGATTCCAAATATGTAATAGATGCAACAAACCACAGAACAGACTCTTAGAAACAAAGAGCAGTGGAAAGCATTGCCTATGAAAAAAACAATAACTAGCGTGTCCTTGTGTTATCTTGCACAAAATTAAGTGCTCAGAGAAAAGAATCATGGGCTAGGTGAGAAGTGCTCGCCTCACCTAGAAACTCTCCTTCCCCTAAGACCTCCTGCAAGCTCCACACAGCTCCGCATCACGCTGAGCATGGAGTGGTGCCTCAGAAGCCCATGCCTCCTTATTTTGGAAAATGTGCCACTGGTTTCCAGGGCATACAGATATGAAATTTAAGGTACTAGAATTAATTTTTCAGAGGTACGACTGCAACTATTTGATCAATGCAATGGTGTTTTTACATATAAGGAGTTCCTTGAATTTATCTCATTCTCACAGAGAAAAGACAAAGCATTTCCTAACAGTTCCCAGTCCCATAAACATTCCCTAACATCAGGGCAGAGCAGCATGCATTATTGATCAGAAGAAAGAAGGAAGTGTAAGAAACAACCAGAATATCACTTACTGGGCTTAGTCTGATGAATTTTTAGGCTTTTCCAAATTAAGATGACTGGCTTTGTTATTTTCATCTTGTGGTTTGGCTTCCTTTGGATAAGGAGCACATACTTTGCTGAAAACTGCTTCAATCAAATGCAATCTCAGTCTTGCAATATGATTCAATAATAACTATGCTTTCCTTTGGCATGTTAGATATCCATTGAAAAACTTTGGACTAACAGTTATTCCTCAAAGAGCAAATAAGAAAAGGATGCACAAACTTCGTATACCAACTTGTTCTTAATATGGATTTATTTTGGTAGACATCATCTGTACTGATGACAGCAATGTCCAATATTGTAAATTCAAAGCATTTCACAAATGTCAGTGAATATCTGAGTGATAGAAGGGTTTTCAATTTCAAACAGAAGAGGATCCATAGAAAAGCTTTACAGAAGAAACATACAAATGCAACTTGCTGCAACCTGAAAGGTAATTTAACTCTTCTTGTCTCTGCATGAGTTCTTGTCCCTTTCTTTGCACTGCGGTTCTCCTGACCCTACCATGAGATTTCAGGAGCAGAAGAAAACCTGCAGAAAACCTGAAAAACTCTCTCACACAGCCTCAGAAAAACCTTGACTCTGACACAAGAGAAAGAGGTGGCTGAAGCTGGACCACCTATTCTGGCAGCTGGAAGTTAAGTAATCTTTCAACTAGTCAGCCCTGGCTACACTGTCAAACCAGATGCTTGTCCAGTGATAACTCATCCATTTTTTGTGTTGACCAAGAAATTATAAAGTAACTCCTGTCATACCATAGCCACAACTGAATCCAAATGGTACATGAAGACAGAAATCTTGAAAAACCCCAATAATAATAGCAGACTTAAACCTGACACCTCTTCTCTGTTATACATTGACAGAAATATCTGGATGTGGGGTTTTGTCCATTGGAAACATGGACATCTGTTGGGGCTCCAAAAAGAGTAACTGCCTTATTTCAGTTTATACACAGAACTCTAGATGAAGGCAGCTGCTACAATGCCTTTTTTTTCTTTCTTTGGACTGGGGGGAGGCATTTTCCTTCAGCCATGGGCTGCAGCAGCAGCTCTCCTAGAACAGTCTGGCACTGGTGGGAGGTGAGAGGGGAAAAATGAGAGACAACACAGCAAAGCATCTCTGTACCTATGGCAAAGAATCCAATGGCATTTTCTGCCACTGTACCGAACTTCTGCCCAAGATTCTGAGGAAAAAAAGTTATAAATAAAAACCTGCACTAAGCAAAGGAATCTTCAACTGAAGCTGAAAATGTCTGAGATACTGCAAAGCTGCAGAAAAAGAAACATGGTAAATTAAAACAAGCTACAAAAGGAGTATGGAGGGTTTCAGAATCCTCTCACAAATCAAAGGTCTCACTCTTCTGAGTAGACAACTTTCATTAATTTTTTTTCCTACAGGACTTTAAAATGAATGAGTCAGCCTGTTAAGATCAAACAAGGGAAAGGAGGTATTGTATGTTTAACTTTCTCTGCTGTCTATGCAATTATTAATCCAGTATAGAAAACAAAATCTTCACATAACCTACCTGAGACACACACCAGTTATTAGGCAACACTATGTTTTGAATGTTATCTTTTTTAATTTTGATTAAAGATCTTAGCAGAAACATTTTGAATAATTGAATAAATGAAATTTTAACTCATTCCTGAAAGCCATTGTCTAACATAGGTATGGATAAAATTTAAAAAGCATGTTAGTGCCTTGATTCCCTGAAACTTCTCTTTTCATGAAAATGTCAATGGCCCTCTGTAGAGTCTACCCACTGAACAGAGTTAAACAGTTCCAGTATCTGCTTTTCCCTCTATTTGTGGAAATAGATGCCTGGGGACAGCTTCTGTCAAGAGAAATAAACCTCACCAGTCAGATAAAAGCGGGCAAGCAGGAAGCACATTAAAACCAGCACCTTGCACTGTGAAAGGAAAGTGATATGAGCTGATCCTTGCTTTCTGTGGCAGATGAAATGCCTGTGAATGAGCATTTGGTTAATAGCACCTTATCTCATCTCCGGAGAACCTGTCTGGACAATATGATTGGGCTTTTTTTTGCTTCACAGCAGTATTATTTTGTGTTATAAAGAAAAAAACACTTTTCTGCATTAGCAGAGCTCGGGTTACTCTTGATCTGGAGGTTTGCATCATTGCATTTAAATAGTGCTTTCATCTCTAAGGGCTTGTATATATGGGAGTTACTGCTCCTTCAGGCAAACTCACCCAACTTGGATGTGTACTTGCTGGCTGAAGTCTAGCTGGCTGCTGGTACTCTGCTCTGGAAATCCAGTGATGCTGAGGCACACCAGCAATGGAGGCACACCACACCAGTGATTTCTGAATAGCCAACAGTGTTTTAATGGGAAGAAAATCTCATATCACCCTGTACATAGTCAAAGAGCTACCTGCCTCCCTGCCAGTTATATGGCTATTTTTAATTTGGCACCTTTTGAACACAAAGCCATGGAAATGACTTATCCGAAGAAATGGGGACCACTGCCTTTGTGTGCCACTGCCAATTTTTACAGGAATACTTAATGTCTGCATTAGTCTGAATGTCTGAGGCTCTGTACTCTGAGCCAGGGCAGAGTCCCTCCTGCCCCCCACTGTGGGAGCTCCTTTAATAGCCTGCTGCTTCAACCCAGCAGGACACTGTCTGTGGAATTTATTCTGGAGTTTCTGAATGATTGGGCTCATAACCCCACTGAAAACTTCCTGGAATAACATTATCTCATTTTACAGCACATAGTATAGCTAAGAAATAGGCTGTTAGGCATGCAACTTATGTATTTAACATTGTAAACTAAAGTGGGTTTGCAGAGTTGTGAACAGTAACACATGAAGTATTTTAAAACCATGTCTGGCTTAAGTTTGCCTGAGTTTTCCTCTTAGCCCTTTGAAAAAAACTCCAGTTTCTAGGCAATGAATGGTGAAGTCAGATGATCAACAGCAACCTTCTCCGTTGCTGAAATGAACCAGAAGTACATAATATATGACTAGTCAGGGTGTCTGGCTTTTAAACTGCTACCAACATGAATTATTCTCATCCCTTTAGAGGGACAGATAACATCATAGCTGAGATTTGTAAATCTATCCCTTGCTCATCCTTCACTGCAATTTGTGCTGCTCTTATTTTGTGTCTAGACCCTTCTGAGCATAGAGTCCAGCTGGTTGAGCATTAGTCAGCTAATGTCATCCTTGGCTCTGTGGACTGTGTTTTATCTTGAAATGCGTGTGAAAAAGCAGACAGTGTGAGCTAACCTATACTTATCAAGGCTGACATGGCAAGAGGAAATTCTGTTGAAGGAAGACATGGAAATTTAGCATGTAGATGACAGACAAAAGATATATTAAATTCCCAGGGTTGTGTGGCCAGTGATGTCTCTCTTTCTCTGACAGATTCCCATTTGTTGTTTTGCTTGTTGCCCTTTTGATGGTAATTTGCCGCTTCACGTCGGTCATTCTCGGGCCTTCTGCTGACAGGCACATGAGAAGAGCGGGGTGGAATATTTTTCTCAGCATTTTTAGACTCCTGGGCAATTCCCGAGAAAAGAGTAATGAGAATTCAGCCTTGTCTTTTTTTCCTTCTGAAAGTAGAATCACATGAGGAGGAAAAACAATTGACTTTTTTTTTTAATTTCACACACTCACATATGTGCACACAGACTCACACACAAAACCATATAGAACCAAGACAGATATGCCTGTAGGGTTCGAGCTGAATTGAAGAACAAACTGTTTTAATTAATATTTTGATCAACCTTGCCAAATTGATTTAGAGTGCAAGTGCAGTCTGGGAATTTTTCTCATTAGTACTGAACTTCATGATAGAGGAACATGGAGTGGTGAGCTCATTAGTATCAGCCTGCCTATGTCTGAAGGCGTACATGATGACAGGACGACACAAGTGACAAGAGACAGGGGCTGTGGTGCTGCATGTTAAAAATATCCCTTGCAGTGCTGCTCTGCAATATTAATTTTACTAACACAGTTCTTACAAGCGGTTATGTTGAATTAATGGAAGAATCAAGTGATTTCACAGTATTTCCCTAAAAGGAAATATATTGGCTTTTTCAGCAAAGAGTGAAACAAACGCTAACATCTGCCTTGCATTAACAACTCGTTTGCTTCGAGAAGAGGAATATGCTGCAGACATGTTGCATAGGAAATCACAGTTGTTTCCCTTTGCTGAGCAGAAAGATACAAAAGGTTGCCAGACAGGCTTTAGCTGTAATAAATTTGTGTTCTTAACAAAATATTAGCACAAAGAAGTACATGAGCAAAAATAACAGTGAGAGTAAGAGCACAGATGAAGTACACAGACCTACAGTGCCACATTGGCCTGGCAGCTTACCTCATCTTCCCTTGCCCCTCGCCAAAGCATGGCAGTAGCTCCAAGGAGCCCTGGAGCGGCCGCTCCAGAATAACCTGCCAGCTGAAAACATTTCCTCCTAACCCCTGTGAGTTAGTGGTTGCCTTATGGCCTAAAGTATTGGACTTTATGTCCTCTATAAAAGCACTTTATGCTCTCTAATGCAACATGGTAACTTCTGATTATACATAAAAACGTCCACTCTCTCTAAATCCCGCTAAATTCTTGGCCTCAGTACTACCCTATGGCAACAAGTCCCACAGGTTAATTATATGCTTTGTAAAAATGTCTTAATACATTTTCAATCTGTTGCTTTTTAATACTTTTGAATACCCTTTTCTTGTTCTGTTGTAGGAAAATCTATATAGAAGCATAGCTCTACAATATACAATTCATACATTTATCTCTGTTTTTTTTCCTTTTGTGGGTGCTTGAAATAACCCGAAACTCATCATGACTTTAATATTCTTGACACCAGTTTCTTAATCCCACTGCCTCTCTCCTGCCTTTGAAACATGTGGATCAGAAATGAGCATGTCATCCCAAGAAAAGCTCTGTATTATAACCATTTTCAACACAGACATTTTCTAGGTTGTTCCTTGTTTGCTATATACAAATATTTTTGTTTCTTTCTTTTTCTTCTCTTCCATGACTTGCAGCAATAGTCAGGATTTTTGGTTTTTTCCTAAGTAGTTATTTTGAATTTAGAACTCCAGGTGTATCTCTATAAAGGGTATGGAAAAGTGATTTTACCAAGGCTAATGAAATGTATCATAAACATTTGATCTTTGTGCTACAAGACCAGGTGACACAGGTCTGGAATTCTGGCTGCTAGTTCTGACATTTTTTCACATAGATAACTGAAAAGCTAGAATATTTCCTCCCTCTTTTTGTGATCCAGTTGGTCCGGTAGCAGGGAACGAGGTTTCCTCTGAGGTGCTTTGTTGGGCTTCTGGTGTAATTCTGTGGAAATCTATAGAATTGCAATGAGATGTATATATGTTTACAACAGAGAAAAAGCTCTCCCCCGTTACTTAATGAGAACTTTATATAAAGTACAGATACCTATAAACTTATAAGAGCTAGTTAAAAATAAAATTCTGATTTAATTGAATGCATTTTTCTTGCTATGTTATGTTTTTGCAAAAGTTTGTATCTTTAAGAAAATGATCAGATTTCATAAAAGCAACCACTCAATTCAAGTTTGAATGTTTGTTCCAAGTCACGAGAATTGTATCTTTAAACACAGCTCCAGTGTCTTATGGGATTTGCATTTTCTTCTCATCCTCCTCTTTATTTCTGCAGCCAGAGCCAGTGATACCATAATAAATCTCAGCCAACAAGCCAGGCAGAAGGAAGGGATACCTGGAGGTATTATTTTAGAGGAAGCTGCCTGCTTGGGATGGCAGCTTGTGGGTCTCAGCTTGTCTCTGAAGAGAGATCAGGAAATAAGCCCATGTATTTATCAATCAGCTGCAACTGAAAGGAGGCTCTTGGTCAAATTCTTTTAAACCATTTGGTGGGCAGTGATTACAAACCTAGATGAAATGTTTCTTGCTCTTCCTAAAAGAATATTTTTTATATTCTTAATAATCAAAAATTAATCATTGTTACTGAGCGTTCTTTGGCTATTATTCTGACTTTTTTTTTTGGTCACCATTTTCTGTTTTCTCTCTGTACAGGAATGTTTTACAGTTTCCTTCTAAGACCACTGTTTCCAGTGGCTGCAATTTCTGGCAATTATGAGGATCAATATGTTACAGCAGAACTTGAGCTACTGATATTAAGGATCATAGTAAGGGTAAATGACCTAAAATGTAAGTGGTCAAAGCACAAGAATCACGCAAAAGGCAATACCCATAAAATGAAGTTAAACGTTTTGAATAAGAAAAGGGAGGGTGGTGAAAAATGCTACATTTACAGATACTATAGAAAACTTTGCTTTGTTTACACATCTGGAACTATTATTCTTTCTGGAGTACAGTAAATGAATGAGAAAAGCAAAATGTTTGGTAATCTGTGTTACATGTCCCTTGCCCAGCCAACGCCATCACAGCATGTCCCTTCCAAAAAAGAAGAGTGCTTCACTTCGTGACAAGAAAGAAATAAGCATGTAAATAAATACTGAGTAGAAAAGGTCCTGAGCCTTATATCAAGTAGATCACTTACACAGTCTGCTCTACTACCCTGACTCAGAAAAGTGCAAGGATTTTATATGTCAGCACCTCATAGCATAGACAAAATTCAAAGATTTGTTAAACTAAACTACCAAGATTTATTTTTTATTTCCAAAAGTTGCTGCTGTTAAAGCTAGGAATTTTTACGAAAATGAAGGAGCAGATGCTCACTTAGTATAAAAGAAGCCATCACTGCTGTATAAGGTCTAAGATGTACAGGTGTTTTCTTCAACTATCAGACATTAAAAAAACATAAATGTGGTATGAGCAAAGGCATGAAAGTTAGCCCTTACAATTCTGGAGCTCACAGAAGGTAATCTAAAAAGATACCAGGCCACTGGAAGAAATCAATACTTTTTAATGGATTTGTTTATGCATCTATGTTTGAATTACTGTATGGTGTTGACCTTCCAATCACCCACTGCAAATTATTGGTATTATAATTTTTATACTGCTTAGCTGAAGAGCCTGATATTTAATCGCATCTTAGTCAGAATAATATACACTATCCAAGTATTTTCTAATGTGACACCTCTTTAGTGTTCATCTTTGTCTTTAAAACCTAAAAGGAAAGATTTATTTGAAAAACATAGTTGTTATTTTGCAATTGTGAATTTTGGCTACCCTTTACAGTTTGAGACGCAGTGTGTCACAGAAGTAAAAGCATTGATTTGGAGAACCTTCCTAAATTTCTGCAGGTGCTAAGCAGTGCCATCAAGTCGAGAGCTGACAGAAGTCAGGATAAATCCACATATTTTGTTGTAGCTATGTTGCTGCACTGTGATGCTGTGCAGTTTTGCAAAGTTTCACTGCTCATATTATTTGTAATTGTTAGTCTCTTGGCAGGTTCTGGTGCAAGACCATTTCTAGTCCTCTTCACGACAGATGGCTTTTCCCCCAATAGACAGGTTTTTTTGTGTGTGTTATTAACTTTGCATTAGACCTGTTTTAAGAGCACCATAAAAAGTTATGTGCTTCAGTTTTCAACAGTAAAATATTTATGCATGCCAGAATTATTTATGTCCTGTTAATTGAAGTGAAACAATTTGCAGTTCTTTTTTTTCAGAGTGAAATTGGTAATTATGTTGTAAACAACCAAATTATCTGCACTAATAACTTAAACTTAACTGTATATACTTCGATGATCAAAGATGTTTTTCATCTGATTTTATTCCCTGTGATTTTAGACACTTGTTTTCAAACATAACCAGGTACAAGAGAATGCACCAATAATTAATTTTGAGGCAGAATCCAAAGCGATCATTAACTTTGATTTATAACTAAAACTATCTGGGTTTGAGAACATGATATACAGATTGAATCGCTGTTTAATCAAGTATTTCTTTTCTGTGAGTATTAGAAGGTATACTGGATGAATTTTTACCTATGTACTACATAATGTGAAGCTATCAGAATGATTTCAGACATGCTGTGCAATCTTCTTTCATCTGTCAACAGACTAGTTGGTGTGTTTGCTCAATACAGCTGTATCTTTAATCAGGGTAAAAGACATAAATTGACAGAGTGCAAGTATTTTAATTGCCGTGGAGGCAAAGAACTAAATTATAAGAGAAAATCAATTTTCAAACTTAGGTCTGTCTAGAACTGAAATAAGATTTCAGACACCTAACAATTTTGAACTTTGAGGTTTGTCCTTTCAGAGCTACAATAACTTTTTCTGAAAGGACACATCCAACGAAGAAGAAATTTTTTTATCTATGTCAACACTGTTAACTTTTAAAATACTTGGTTTCGAAGCACTTTTAGGTTTTCTGTTGTACCAAATAAATGCCAAGCAGCTTGTTCAGCAACCGTGCAATCTTTTCATTCTTCTTTCTGTACCCTTAAACAGTTTTTGTCAGGAGGGGATCTATGTTCATTTGACAGTCACACTAAAATGAAAATAATTTTGATTGCTGACATTCCTCCCTCCACCCCTCCAAGCTGTCTTAAATTGTCAGAAACAAAACAGAAGAGAGAGTCTTTGGGCTTCAGGTTGCAAACAATCGTTATCACATAGTGAGATTTCTATATAAAATTTACATCTACTGTAGATTGGGACATATTGGAGCCCCTGTCGGGTAGTCATTCAAAATATATCAAGCTGCCAGTTCACAGACTTTAGCCTAGAAGCCTTAAAGTCATATCAAAAATGAGGGCCACTTTGGTGTGTTTAATAGGAGCAAAATCTTGGTCTCATAGCTCATAAGTCTAGAGATTTCTCAGGTGTGACTGTTTCTGGCTTGAGCATCAACATATAAAAACTGAACAAGGAGAGCATTTCCACACAGAAGTAGTGGCAATTTGCTGGCTGCCGGCATGTTGCTAGCCTTTCACACTGTAATGCCCAGGTGGCTTTGACACGGCTCTGCCTTGTTGGCTGAATGACTGATTTGCATTTGGGTATCTCCAAACGCATGAGCCAGCTACAGTCTTGTAAGGACACTTGTGTCATTTTTGTTTATATTCTTATACCCTGAATGAATATGTATTGTTTTTGCTTCTTGACAGCTTAGAAAATCCACAATGCAAAACAAAAGACATCCAAACATTCTCAAGACCTTGCAGACTTCTTCCTGAGTGCAAAATATTTGCTGTTGCCTCCTGCTCTCACCCGGTCCACGGAGGGCTAGAACCTCAGTTAGCATGAGGCTTTGTAGCTCTATTTGCTGTCACCATCAGAGGACACAACCAGCTTTTTCTGGTCTTTTCCACACTGTTATAGTGTGAAAAGAGAAGCTCTGGGAATTCCTTGTTCGTCATCATCAGAAAGCCAGGGGAGGCACCAGTTTGAGACTTTATAGTTTAGGCTGTCACTTAGGTCACACAGCTTAACATTTTAGTAGTCTTATCCTCCAAGAAAATTTTTTATTTTGAAAACACTGTGCTCAGAAATATAAAACAGAAGCAGAAATATACAGGAATCTATCCCAAAGAGCCTATGCATATGTTAATGAGAAGACTGGGCCTTATACTGTGTTATGGAAGGCTGCACAGAGTGGAGGTTTACTTGTAAGTAAAGCTTATATTATTAACTGCAGTTGGGAAAAAAAACCCCACCCAACAGTCTTTTACATACAATAGTTTTGGATGAGGTTTTTTTCAGCTATAGCTATACCCCTAACCAATACTACTTCTAGAAGGGCTGTAATTTCTTTACATACTATGCCAGGTGGATAAGCTCCACAAAAGTTCTCACATACTTGGGGGACTATTTCCATAGTGCCTAGGACAGAGGTTGGCTGCAGAAATATCTTAAAGCCTCTTGTGCACCTTGAGAAGTTTTGCAGCTGTTAAATGATTATTTGGTACAAAGACTGATAGAAAAGGTAGCACTTTTGTTCAAGTTGTCAAGTGACATCTGGAATCCTTAGAGAACTAGTTACAGTAAGTTCCACTGCAGATGTTGCCACATAAAAGCGGTTATCAGAAAAATCATTCATAAACTTTGTACATATTATCCATTCACAGAAAGAGTAACTCTTATAATTATTAGCTTTTCCCTTCATGCAAACAGCATGCTGACATGGTATCGAACACTGTTTAAGGCATGAGAACTGTCAATCAGTGCCTTTTAGAGGGATACAAACATGCTAATCTCAATAGAGGCTTCAGTTTGTGCTTTGTTTGTGGTGGGAGACAGGAAGCATTAAATGAGTCAAAAATCAGCAGATGGGGGGCCCTATTATTTGGTTAAATTCTCTGTAACATCTGATCCCCAGCAGGCAAATAGAAGAGTATTGCTTCATGAAGGTGACTTTTCAAACTAAGATGCAACAAGCAGACAGGTGGGGGTTTTTAATACTCCAGTATCTTCCATAGAAATACAATCTCAGATCCCACGATGGTCTCAATCATTGGGTGGAGTGGTCCCCTAATTGCTTGGAAAGGTCTATATGGAAGTAATGAGACATTGAACACCATCTGTTCAGACCTTAGCAGGGGTGAGTTGGCATAACTCCCATGAAATAGACCATTTGCCCTATGACTAGTGTTACTGTACAAAAATGTTCCCTGTCTTTACCTTTCCCTGGCCACTCTTACACATGCTTTTCTACAGTCCCTTGGCCATCAAGAATTGCAAGTGATTCAGGCTGTGATAAAACTTGGTGAAAATGCACCCATCAGTGAGCACGGCAGAGAGATCTCAGGACATGACACCTACCTGGGCACTGTACTGTGAAAGTCCGAGAGGAAACAGCCAATGTATTCCTGACTCTGCAAGAAGTTTAAAATGCTTCATTTTTGTTTCTTTCACATATTAATGTTGCATTTAAAGCTGCTCAAGCTTACAACATCTTTTATTGAAAGGTTAAATGAGGGACATGGAAAGATCCCAAAATTGTTTATTTCTCTGTATAGTTATGTCATATGATTTTTATTACCCAACTGTAAGTCTTTCTAAATGCAATTTATTCACAGTGACTACGGAAAGCTTTTTCTAACCATTACTTTCTTTCATTTATGTAACTGTTCAATATGACATCTGCATACATGCTTCCTAATAGCTTCATCTACTGATCTTCGTAGGTTTTGCATGCTAGCATTGTAAGACACACACAAAAGATTTGTTGTTGATTATGCATATAATCTCTTTAAGTCAACTCTTCTGTTGCAAAGAGGTTCTACAGCAAAACATGTTTTGAACTATTATTTCAGGCACTAATTTTCCTTTCAGTTTATGACAAGGTTTTTAAACTATATAGTATCAAGTATTTATTTTTCTCTGTGTGTATGGGGTTTTTTTTCTAATCAGTTAAAAGAAAAAAAATTCTTCCTTTTTTCTGAAGAGACACATGCATGCACACTCTTTAATTTTAATGAGTAGCTGAACAATATAGGTCAGGTGAGGAACTGAAACACATTTTACAGAAAAATGTTTTTCTCTCTATCCAGAATGAGAGCAGCTATCTGAGGCCATTCATTTTTGCCACGCAAAAAACTATAAAAGCTGAATAAACCTGAGAAATAAAGGAAAATCCAACACAAATTATGATTTAGAGCAAACCAAAACTCACAATTTAAAAAAAGCCAAAAAAACCCCAACAAACCTAAACATTCACTTTTGAGTAAGGACAAAGAAATGGGTTCTTTTAAAGACCAGACAGCAAGTTTTTGGTAACACAGCTTTGAGAAGTACCCAGAAGTCTGCAAGCAAGGTACAATTGCTGTGTCTTATTTCTGCAACGGAGCAAGATGTAAAACAAGGATTAGAGCTGACCTGGGCCACACAAGGGGGCATGGGCACAACGACAGAAGGCCTTACTGGGAAGGAGCATGGATACACACAAGTTTGAGGTATGTATGACTGTGGGGAAGGTTAGAAGGGAAAAAATAAAAATCATTAGTAACAGAAACGTAATGTGACTGGAGAGAAAATAAATTGCTCCACATTCTCAGAAATTCTGACTGCAGTGACCTAAGGGTAAAACCCTCAGTGTACTTCATGACCCATGTGCCAGCCGGGACAGAGTCTGCTTTGAATATCAGCTGTGAGATATTGGGGGGGGGGGGGGGGGGGTTATTGGGTAGGAACAGGGATTTCAGTAAACAAGTAGCTGCTCCTCTTTGTAAAGGGTTGATAGATACTGAAACGTAAACCTTTATTTCTTCTTATGTGTGTTTGCAGTGTGATGTACTGTTCTATGTAAAGTATGCGAATTCATGACATTCTTGCTGCTTAATTTTGAGATTTTGCAGTGTTTCGCCCCTATCTTTCAGAACATTTAATTATGTCTATCAGTTAATAAAGAGGACTATTTAGGATTATTAGGTATATTATTATATTATGAGATATGGTTTTGAATATATGAGCATAGCTTTCATTCTGTAAACCTGATTTGTGAGAAGACAGGAAAGAACAGTGCATAAGGGGAAAAATACCAGTTTCTACCTCAATTTAACTCATATTGCTGAAGTAATTACTCACCACTTGTGACTGGAAAATTTAGAAAAATGCTGAGTACCAGTAAAAAAGTCTTGCAGTATGAGGAGGTCATGACTATAAGATTATTCTATGGAGAGGAAACTTTTATTTACTCACCAAAAATAAGGTGTGGGTTTGAAAGTGAAAGAGAGAGTAATTAAACTAGGACCAGACAGGTTCAGCCACTACAAAATACACTTTTTATGCGACCTACTGCTGATTGTTTATGATGACTGAAACAGGGGGATCTCTTTAAATAAGAGTGGAGTTAAATTATGCATATTCATGGGGCTGTTTTAAAGCAGTCTTGAGCTGCCATTTGAGAAGCCCTGGGCAATCCAGGACACCTGCACTGTGCTGTGGCAACAGGCAGAGGCCAGACCAAGATCCCCAACAGCTCTAAGCTTAACACCAAGTTTTGGATTCCCAGTGTGCACTGACTACTGATGGACGGATATTTGCAGAGCCCAAACAACAGCATTTTTATAAATTAAATGATAAATAAAAATATGATTTTTAATCTCTGTGGATTCTTCAACTCAGAATTAAATTTCTCATTTCATTTCCACTTGCATAGATTCTACTTCTACCAGTAGAATCACATCACAGGCAGTGATGTTATTTCACTATATAAAGACATCCTTTAAAATTGTATCTTACAAGGCAACTGAGCGCTTGTCTTAACGTGAAGATCCCCTTGACAACTGTAGACATTTTCCTCCAGAATACCAAAATATTAATTTGTACATGCGCATTCTCCTAGAATCTTATCCCTGAGAACTTTTAAATTAATGCTCTATTCTGATCTCCAAGGGTGCAATTGTGTAATGTCCTATTCTATACAGTAAGTATCGAGGAACACAAATGAAAATGCATATCTTCATCCTATGAACAAGTGTTCTGTATGCGATATGCTAGGACTTGAGCTGGTCTACACTGAGACAGAACAGAAACCTATCAAAAGATTCTGCAGAGTGGAGTCATTTCCACCAAATCTGCTGCCACATCTTTTTCATGCTACATCGCTTGTAGCTCTATATCACCGAATAAATCCCTCATCATGAGAAGCACTATGTCATTCCAGAAACACTCCAGCACGTTAAAGAATGGGACTGAGAGAATCTTCACTGAAGGTGCTTCTAAATTTGATTTTTTATTCCATTGCTTCATCATGTTGTTCTTCTAATGATTGCCACATTTTATTCCAAAGCATCTAAAATAGTTTCAGTCCCCCTAATCCTGTCTCACAGATTTATACAAGTATTCTTTTATTTGTTGAGCAGTTAAATAGGGCATTAGTTTTCTGCAGGCAGTTCATAATGTATTGGTGTTTGAATGATAAACATTCACTAGGTATTTGTAACAATAGTGGATAAATATTAGTAGACACTAGATCAAACCAGGAGTTTACAGGACCTAGGGTTCAGTTTCAGATGATTCCAGCAAACACTTCTGGAAAGAGGATAAGAAATAGGGCATGTACAGAATGATAGGAACTCGAACTAGAGGTCACATTCAGACCATTCTGCTACTAGGTTAAAAGATGAACAATTTGTAACTGGGCTTCAATAATACCTGACAGCAATGAGATCCACAGTTTAATTATGCTCCAG
>NW_009260410.1:3461467-3468107 GCF_000687185.1 Egretta garzetta
GGAAAGTATTTTCTTCCTCTTTCTTTGCAGCTTAATAGTTTTAGATAACCTATAGTTAGGCTGTAAATTTTGAGAAATAATTAAAAAATATCATTTTTGTTGAACTATCAGCTAGCCCATAGCAACAAATCAATACTGAGAATTGTAAATACTGAAGGTGCTTAGCAAAGTTTTTTTGTGCAGCCTGCAATGCTCTAAGTTTATCTATGTCCCTTTCTTCTTTGCACTTGCCATAACATTTGCCACAAATTGACCAGACTGTATCTCAGAAACTGCAGACAGAAAATGGATAAACAGCAAAAGTTCAAGGATGAGGCTTTTCCCTCAACTATGAAACCACCATACATGTTGTTGATGTTACAGCCTTTTGAAAGGAATGGGCATGTTGCCACCACACTGAAGTTTCTGTAACCAGGATGCAGATGTGAAATGAGTGGCCAAGATAAAGGCACTGAAGTGCTTCAAGGGCCACTCTGAAGTAAAAGAGAAAAGTAAACCTTGAATCACCAAGAAAAGAGAGAAAAATATTCAGGTATGTTCATGCACAGGCACACTGATATTTCTCAAGGTGGATTGGTTTGATGAAAATTATGACCTTTTTTCCTCTATCCTATTTTATTTTCCAGTACTAAAAATATTGCAAGTGCCTGAGGCGTAAGTCAGAGCAAACCTCCATTATCGCCCCAGAGACTTGGCACTTTGCTCATTAGGCTCCTTAGGATCTAACTGAGTGACCTTGTTTGGTGGGAAGGCACAGATGGAGCCTGTCAGTAAATCTTGTTAATATAACAAGTATTCCTACTGTTATATGAGGTTTGCACCTCATACAAGCATTTCTATCCCGAGTCAACAACCACCATTCCCTCCTACCAATGTCAGCCCCACCCCTATTTCATGCCACCAGGTACTTCAGCATTTGTTTTTGCTGTGAATTACCAAAAAAGAACATCTTGCTATGAGTGTAGGATGATCTTTCTATCAAAGGTAGGCATGTACCTTGCTTCTAGAGAAAGTCATGTTTGCTTTTAAATTTGGAAGTGTTACCTGACAAACACAACAGCTTCCTTCTGCTCTGAACCTTTTCCTAAGCTTAGAAAATATTTTTATGACAGGAATGCAAATTTTTCCCAGATTCATGCTCACCCAGGAGTACTATATGATATACATAACTAATACCATAAGATAATAAATAGTTTATTCATGAAATAATTTTAAGTGGTTTGTTTCTGTGAGAAAATAAAAAGCAGGTTCCAAAGCACTTTCAGCTTCTAAAAGGCAATGTTAAAAAGGTGACACCACCTTAGTTCAGTGGACCCCTCTGGTTAGAAGAAGAGGGATACAACACTAACTGAAACATTTAAGTAAAATTCAGTGTTGTGAAAAACCACTACAACCCTGAACAACAGGATAAATTTCATGCTGAATAAGCAGTCATATTTCCTAAGTGCTTTGCATTGTTAAAGCACAGCAGCAAATCTAAGAGTGGTTGAATTAGGGACCCCCTTTTTTCATTTCTATCTTCAGATTTGTTTGCTAAGTTTCCCAGTCCAAATGGGATTGTGAAGGCACAGTTTGAAAGCAACAGCTTTGCATATTTTTAAATTATTTTCTATCCTGTTTTGCATATGGAAGAATCAAGCTTGAAATTGGAAACTGAGATGAATCTGCATTCCCTTTTCCATAGCCACTTGGCTCTACAGGTTAGTTCAGGACTCCAACCCCCAGATTTTAGAACCCAAATAAAAAAGAATAGTCCTGCTCGCCCTGCATGAAGGGCTGATTCCATTGGGGTCTCTGTAACACCACCTGATGACTTAGACTGCTTAAAAAGAGAAGAGAGAACAGAGAGAAGAAACCACACAGGTTTTACTTCTGCCTTTCCATCCCTCATCCCTCTCCTAACACCCAGCAAGGTTCTGCATTGAAAGCCACCACTGTTCACAAACTTACTAAGGGCTAGGGTTTATAGTGTCTATTTGTTTTTAAATATGTTATTTTCTTCCATGTATATTTCTGCCAAGTTCTTGTTGTTTCCAATGTTCAATCATTTTTTTTATTAGTTAAAACTTCTTTTTGCTACTTGCTACTGTAGGCATTATAAAAAGAAATTAAATTTAGGATGCCAATGATCATCTTAGGCAGAGGAATAAAACCTCCCTGCAAGCTTGATTACACAGAGAAGATGGTCTGATAACAATTACGTTGTTAACCAGGCACCAAAGGTAGGGACAGCCCTGCAGAAAAAGACAAACTATCATTATTGAAATCTTTAAGTTGCACAGAAACTGATGTCCAGATCCTGCTACCACAAGAATGGTAAAGGCTTCTCAGGATCTGATGGGAAAGAATTTAGCAGAGTATGTTAAAGAGATAAATGGGGCATAGCAAGCTATGCTAGGCAGAAATATGTTGGAAACATTTGTTTTGAAGCATAGTCCTGGCAAACTGTTCTCAACATTGTTGTTTTTGGTACGGTTTGAATAAATGGCTTCTCTTGATCTTGGCTTCAGAGATTTAGACAAGAAGTGAAATTATGACCTAATATGATCTGTGACTCCAGAGATAAGTGTCACTTTCCTCTGTCTGCAGTAAGAGGTTAAAAAGTCATGTAATTACTGGTGCTGCTTATCTCCCTATGTAAAAGGGGATTATTTCACTCCTTCCTTCCTTTGTTTTTTTACTAGGGTCTTGACCTGGCAAAGGCTCACCCATTTGAAGCTACTCCACAGCATAAGACATAAATGCATGTGGTTTTGGACAACATGACTTTAGACTATTCCTTTGGTAAAACTGTCCCTCAATATGTGTATGTAGATACTCTGGAAGACTGGTCTCCTAAACAGCACTGTAGACTTAACAGAAAACATAGTCTATTAAGCACAAGTTCTGTAAATAAAATAGTAATACAAAAAAATTGAAGGAAGTATTTTAACTTTACCCTTTCCTTCAGTAAGCTCTAATTATGACTTGCGTTAACACGTGAAGACCTTTGAAAGATGTAAGTTGTTATCTGTGGCAATTTTGTGTGCTGTAGTTGTAAAACAGAAACAATGCAGTTCTCATAAATTAGCTTTATTATTTCTAAGACTGATAGGTCAGGATTATCAAGCCCTTTCTTTCACTTGTTCCTGTTCACTCAAGCTATTTTCTTGTTATAGTGGCTCTGTGTTGTAGTGATCAGCGTATTCCAGGTGTCCTGTCCTACATTACTATTACTGTAGGTGCCTGCAGTAATGAAATAGCAAGCCTTAGCAATTCTCTCTTGTAATGGTTTGTTCTCATAGTTAATTGACATAGCCATGGAACTAGAGCCTTAGATTGCTTCTGCATCACTGCGGACACACTTTCGGAGAAAATATTCTGGTCCTAGGAAAATACCATTCACTTCAACCAAGAGGCCCTGCAATGAAAGCCTGAGGCAGCTGGAAGAAGTGGAGCCTGAAATTCAGATTGCCCTCATTTTATTAAAGCAAAATTACCTTTTTCCCCAGGTAATTCATAAGATATTTCCATTTCTAGTTGATTTTAGCCAATTCGTCCTAAACCTTCCAGATCTTTTGGTGAGACGTTGTCTTTCATCACATTCAAATGCAGTTTGCCCTCATACAGATTCTCTATTTGTACCATCATGTTATTCATTTATAGCTAACCTGCTAAATTTAGAAATGAAAATATATCTAGGAATGAGTAAACTATTCTGAGACTGAAAACTTTGATGCAAGGACTATATTTTTCTCCCCATGTTGAGTTTCTACGTGGAGCTATACTTGGTAAATTAATAATTGAGATGTTGGTTTTGCAAACACCAGAGCAAGCTTGCCATTGATTACAGTCACCTAGAATTGTCCTGGAGAAATATCTCACTTCACAAGGCTGGGTTGCCAATAACAATATAAACTTATTTGCTGATGATTTGTTGAAATAACTGTGCTTCCTTCTATAGGTTGGGATTATGACTATTCTTTTTCACATCAGTATTTGTGGCTCAAGAAACATCCATAAGGTGCTTGCAGATCATTGAAAAATACTGCAGGGGAAATGAAAACAGTTATGATGGCTTCATTAATTTAACAGTCATTGTTTTCCTTCTGACATGCCACTGTCAACAGCCTTAAAGCAAGCTCTGAAAGCAAAGTCTATGAGTTGTTGTTTTGGCAAGTTTCTGATTTCATTTAAATCCATGCAAATCCAGTGTAACACCATTAAAGTGCATGAATAATTGAAAACTTTCCACTGAAACTATTTTTCTAAGTGGGGAAAAAATAATTTTGACAAAACTAGTCCTCCTTCTTTAAAAATAAGCTCTGATTTTCATGCAAAATTTCAACAGAAGAATTTTTCTCATTTAAAAGGTAGAAAAGGATCGTTCAGGCAAACTCTAATTTGTACTGTCCTACCTGAGACTGGATTCAAGACTCCTTTGTCAAGCTTTTTAATCTGGAGGGATCCAAATCAAGCACTTGCACCTCTTTGCCAGTCTCTGCAGTGTGCATGTATGTGGTTTATATACATACATAAATACACAGGATGACATATTTCAGGTTTATCACCTCAGGAGGAGAGAGAATTATGTGCAATAGTCTCACAAAAGCACTTAGTTGATAATTAAACTCTATGAATCTCAAAGAGAACTAATACTATTTTTCTATAGTCTCCCATGATATACAAAATAATCTTAGCAGGAATCTGGAGCTTAATAGTGATTGGCGTCAGCTCCAACATCCTTGGTATGTGTCATGACATGGATTATTGCTCCAATCAATACAAAGCAATTTCCAATCGAGGGAAACAATTGTATATGGGTTTGTTCTGATCCATTTTCAGATAGGATTTCTATAGCCTCCCCTGGATTTGCAGCTGCTCAATTACAGTCTAATTGCATGACCCCTGTAGAGCAATGCCCAAGGAGCGTTAGTGGTACACAGTGACATTCAGAACGAAGAAAACATAGTGAAGCTTGCACTTCACACAGGAAAGGAAAATGTACCACACAAAAATAAAGACAGCACATTAAGTTACAGGTGTCACATATGTTCTTGCTTACAAAAACTCTGGAGTGTTTGTATGGTCCTAAAATGCTGACCCCCCCATTAACTTATTGTAAGACATATAGAAATACTCATTAAAAATTGTATGTTTCTTACTTACAGAACAAAGACTAAAATGAAGGAAAATAACCAGAGGTGGTAGCTTATATAGCAGAGTA
The DNA here is from genome assembly GCF_000687185.1 of Egretta garzetta. NCBI lineage: Eukaryota > Metazoa > Chordata > Aves > Pelecaniformes > Ardeidae > Egretta > Egretta garzetta. The sequence goes on from NW_009260410.1 coordinate 3,466,674, forward strand.
CCCAGAGAATTTCCTTGTTAAAACTAAGCAAACATCTTCTAGCAATGCTAACCTACTAGACAAGATCACGATGAGTCATTGGGGAGACTGGGAGGCACCTTCAATCTTCTGGATATTCCAGGTCTGGCTCTCAGCCTGTGCTTTTGGGCATTTTATCTTTCCAGCAGACATTTTTTCGTTGCTAGAACCTCAATTTCTGTTGATGCATCAGGGAATAAAGGCATTATATCAATGCATAGCAACAGCTTATATCAGGAGAGTTCAGAAAAGAAAGTGAAAGATGTTGTTTCTTTTCAAAGGAGCAGGGGGAAGATAGGTAAACCAAAGTAATTTCCCAAGTTGAAATTTTCTGAGATTAGAGATTGCTGTCCTAATCTCATGAAAAGTGTGGTAGTGAACTCAGGTGCCAGGAGAACTGCTTCAAATCTCAGCTTAAAAGAAGTCACCCAGTTCCATGTTAGGACACAAACAAGTTCATTTGCTCCAGATGTGTTGGATACAATCAGACAAATCTCCCCACACCCGCAAAGAGACCACAAATTCTGCAACTAATTATGAGGATTTTTATGGTGAAAAAATGTTTTTTTTTCCTATGATTTGCCTGAAGATTTTTAACCTATCTTATTTTTTACTATTAGAATTCATGAACTTTGGAATAAACTGGTAAGAGTGCTGGGTAAACTTAAAGCCATCATTAAGAAGAAAGGACTCTGCAGTGAGCTCTAACTCACAGGAAACCTTTCTGCCTGCCTTTCAGAGCACCTGGAAACTATTCTTTGCAGACTTGCTAGGGATGACACTGCTTATAGATGTCTTGCCACTGGACTTTGCAACTATACATGTGTCAGTAAATCACAATTTGTCAGCTCTCAGTGAAAAGCCAAAATAGCTTCTTCCCAAAGGCCCTCATTTTACACACTAAAAGAGAAACTTCAACTCTGTAAAAGCAACTCTCAAACAGGGGAAAAAATAGTTAGCATAGAATAACATTACAATACAGGAATGCAAAGGCCAAGCAAACAATTGGCAGGTATATTCAGACTGTTTCCACTGAGAACTGAAGATAGAGTCTCTTAACGCTGAGCTCTCAAGTCTGCAGGGATAATTACAGGCCAGCTATGTCACCCCAACAGTGAACACTAGCTCTTGCTATTCTGAGGAGTCCTGGCCACAAGGGACGGGCTCAAAGGAAGCAACCAGCATTTGACAATTCTAAACCAACTTATTTTGTAGCGATAAAAGTAGAACATTTGGTTTGTCCAAAGTTTCACATACATTTTCTTAAATAAAATAATAATAATTAAAGAAAACCCTGAATGTAGGTTAGGCGTATTTGACCTCTTGACTTCTAGGACTTAGACGGAAGCTGAGAACAGACTTCCACAGCTTCACGCCAGCAACAGGCTCAGAGGGGATGCCAGAAGAGTTTGGCTG
>NW_009260410.1:3468196-3479566 GCF_000687185.1 Egretta garzetta
AAATGGATTTGTGTATTGATGTTGTAATGAAGCTGTAGCTCTTATTCACAAAACCCTTGGCTTTTTAATTCATATTGTAACAGGAAAAATGTATAGCATAGGGCATTTGTAATTTGTTAATTTGTAATTAACAAAGATCCGTAGAAAACTATTTTCATTTTAAATCACAATATGCCAACTTCTAATAAAGAATCTGCCAATAGTGCCCAATGTAAACCCAGTAATGAAAGTAGTTGGTCAACTAAGAGTTAGTGTCTTAATTCCTATTTTATATATTCTTCACTGTAGGCCTGTAGACTGGCAATAGTTGCTTAATCTTGCTCAGAACTTAAAAACTTATTCTACTTGTTTGTTTTGTTCTCATTTTGTTTTCTCATCATCAGTTGTACGTAATTACTGAGAGAAAACCATTTCTATATTGAACTTTCACTACTGCATTTCTGGGAATGAAGGGTGGATTTAATTCTTTTTCATTTATTCGGCACATACTTTTTGAACATATTAATAACATCTTAGTGGCATATATTACTTCTAGTCTTCCTCATGGATCTACTTCCTCATGTTGTAAGGGGTGGACAAACAGATTCTAATTCTTGGTACACTTTTTTGAATGGCTTCTAGAACTTTTACTGAAAAGGACAGCAACCTGCCAAAGCACAAGGCCATCATTTAAAATCTCCTTACACCTGTCTCATTTCAGAATTATTTTTGCAGGAAGAAACCATTGTAACAGTATTTGTTATCAACAATATTGAACTGAGGTGAAAGGCAGTTGTTTTTGCAAGAGAGCAATGCCTTAATGAAGATCTTGGTAAAATCCTAACTTGGGTGAAACATCAGTTTGTCCTGAATTGGACTCAGAAGTTACCAGTTTTAACTTTGCATATGCACTCTTAGTTTCCTACAAAGCAACCTTTAATTTTCATTAGTTTAAAGTGAAAACTTTAGCTAGTGATAATGTTCTACCCTTGACACACACCCATTCCTCTAACTCAGAATATTTGATTATGCATATGTATTAGATGGGCTAATACATAATCTTTGCTTGATTTTAATTATCTTGGACTCTGATGCCAATGTCAGTGATGACAGATGCTAGTGGGAGTTCTGAGTGCAAGTACGGGGCAAGTCAAGGGTCCGACTGTGCACTCCTTCGCAATAGTCCTGTGTTTAGTTTCTGAATTACTGTATCTTAATTACCTCTCCCACAGTTCTAACAAATACTATCATATGGATGATGTTTGTCTGAGAATACAGTTAAGACTCAATACATGCTTTTCTTTTAGTAACTAAAACTGTTTCTGAGACAAATGTATTAGTAATCCAAATCCAAACTGATGCATTTTTTCCAAAGTCATCTGCACAAAGGATATTAAGGCAAATTTTGGTAAAGCTACTACAATAGATTAAACAAATCTCCTTTGATATTAGGGTTATGTTTTCTTCAGGACTAGTGCTCTTTAATAACATTTAGTAAAATAGAAACTGGAAAAAAGCAGCAATTTTATGGCAGCTGACCTTTAGACCTCATCATATGCTACCAAATACACCTTGTCCAGGGAATACTCCTTCTTTTTGTCACACATAATCATTATCGTGGAATTACAGGAAATGGGTCTGAGAGATAACTTCTGTGCAGTTCTCAGGTCTGTTTCTTACGATGTTTCAAGTCAGGATCAATTATTCCATTTGTTTCTGGCAGGATGTAGTGATAGTGTTATGTCAAAAGGTTTAAAGAAAGTCCACTTACCCACTTACAATTCACCATTTACAAAATGGCTCTAGATATTTTACTGCTCATTTGAAGAGACTATTTTGATAATTCGCCTTTCGCCTTTGAAAAACTTGTTAGTGTATATTCCTTACTACATCCATTTCAAGGAATGTCTAAAAGCAACTGTTGCAGCCAGAGTATCCGATAAAATATATATATATATAAAAATAATGTATATATAAATAAAATAAATCATTAAAGATTTAAGAAAATCATTCCACTAGTCTATATCATCCTTTTCCAGACTAACATCTTAGAAGAGCAGCACATATTTCTTTATGACAAGGCTTTTCTACTTGACCAATAAGATCCTCCTATGTCCTAAGGGTAATTCATGCAATTAGAAGAAACAGGTGAAACACAAAAAGAGAGTAGGTAGGAGATAGTCATAGACTGACAGGGAAAGAAAGCTGTAAAACACAGTTGTCAGTGCTCATTACTATCATAATTTCTAACACTGGTCTAATACAGATCATCATTCTTCAAAACCTTAACCATAAGCCACATTTTAAGTACATGAGTCAATCCTTAGAAAATTTATGTTTATTGCTTTTGTAGTTACTAAGATTCAAGCACACACTTCAGATGCTTTCCTAAGTGAGATTACAGTGGGAAACAGTATATTCTAGAGCTCTTGCTTCAAGTATTTCCACTTCTGATTGTACTTCCACTCTCTCTCTTAAGAAGCCATTATTATTCAAAGTAAATCCCTCCAGAGCTTTCTTGGAGGTTGTTTTTTGGTTTTTTTTTTTTTTTTTTTATGATGAATGTTATAGAAATGCAGGGCGTACCATGTCAGACTGTTGTAGAGGCAACGTTGTCACTAACTGAAGTGAAAAACAAGGACTACATTCTCAGATATCACAAGGAAAGACAATTTTCTTGGTATTTGGGCATAGTTCAATTTAAAACTAACAAAGGTATTTATGTAAAAAGCGTTAAAATATTACAACTGAAAACCAAACATACTTTCTCATCAGAAACTTTCTGAGCAAAACCAGGATTTAAACAAAATTTTAAATGATCTCTATATGAAATATGACATCCTCAGTGGTACTACTTCCAGTCAGCTAAGTGGTATGGGAAATACTGCTAGGATCATGACATCTACTGCAAAACTGACAAAATACATACACGGTGATTGCTTTTTCCAGGTGTGAGCCCACATCCTCAGCTTGCAATGCTTCAAAACTTTTTAAAAACAGAAATTATGACGTGTCTTATCTCTTTCTTTCTCAATCTGCAACTAAACCAGTTTGATTTGCAAGCTGATATGTTTTTGCTTCTTTTCCACCTTGTTTGCAGTGTGGAAGAATGAGGCAGTGTGGCTTCCTTGTGGCATGGGAAGAGCTGACAGAAATATTTTTTCTTCAACTTGACCTTGTTTCTAGAAATAGTTTGTTCCACAGACACCTGGGGGACAAGCGAGCATCTCTTTCAGCCTCCAGTGTGTTTCTGTCTCCTGTCAAGAACTGTGATCACAGATGAAAGACTGTAGCACAAGCACCAAGAGACAATCCCAAACTACAGTTTGAATGTTGGTGCACGTTCCTTGTGCCGCATTTTATACTAGAAGACGTGGTGCAGAGAAGGGAAGACAGATTTGGTATGATTATAGCAAGCTGCATTGCTAAGCAGCCATGAGGCGCATTCTTATATTCCTAGTTAGACAAAATTACAGTATCTATGTCTGGAATACAAATGTCTCAACAGAAGTACTTCTATCTGACCATGTTCTGGGGGGCTTTCCCCAAATCACTTGCCACTAGTTTTATTTCTTCCTGTGTAAATGTTCAGGTTAAAGCCAGCAAGTATGCACTTTCAGTACCTGCTCTGGGAGTACACGCAACCCTTGGAGATTAGGATCTCTGTTTAAAATTGTACATTGGACAGGTCAAATGACACACTCTAGATTCCTTTCCCTCTATGCATAGGTTAGAGATGCAGTTTGACTACTTCCAATTTCAGAAGCTTAGTTGGGATCCTAAGTTAGAAGTCACAAAGCCAGTCCTGAATGCTGCTACTGATGACAAAATAAAAGTCATGCTGTGTGTACACACTGAAAAGAAACTTTGCAGTTATGACCAGGGACAGAGAACCCACGGGAGCTCTTCTATCAATCACATTTGGACAAAGCAGAGGAACACTATTTCCTGGTGATACAGAAGTCATTTATAGCCTCCATCTGCTGCTGAACACAGAACCCAAGCTTGAGGCCCTTTGCTCTCTGTAGGGAGCTGGTTTAGAATCAGTCTTCTTAGACCCAGACAGATCAAAGGTTAAAAGTCTGCAGCCCTTTCCATGACTCTTCACAAACTGGCACCCGAAGCCAGCAAAGAGTTAAAATACAGCACTTCAAGCATGTATGCAACTCCAGTAATTCCTTTTATTTTGTATAAACATACTTAAACTTCCATACCTGTATAAGTCTGGCCTTGGCATATCCATTTACTACTCCGCCGTTTCCCTAGTCTCTCCCTCCAGCTTTCATAGGCAAAGCACCATCTGACTCCCTGGCATTTTGCACAGCCGCACTCATCAGATTACTGAGTATGTTAAAGCAAGTCTTTTGTTGTTGTAATGAAAGTCCTGAAGACAAAAGTTGATTTCTGAACTTATACTAGTTACAGTAGGTATACAGTAGGTATTACAGAAGGTCACTCACGACTGATTAAAGAGAACAGCTTTTCTTCTATGTTATAATTTAATCCGTTGTTCCTTGCCAGTTTGCAGATCCAGTTGCTGAGCTGCTATTACCCTTTTCCCAACCCTTTTCTACAACCTGGAAGACATCCTTCTATCTACAGACAGGAATATAAATACTTCAGCTAATGCTATTGTGAGATTTTCTTATGAATGGGGGAAATATTCTTATTAAAACCCTTGACATTAGATTTTGAATAATCTACCAATCAATTGCCCAGACAACAAGTTGATAGAAGGCAGCCTATATCTAAATAGTTTAAAATCATATCGCTGTCTTACCTTAATTAATGCATTAAGACCTATGCACACAATTCACTATTTTCATAAGATATTGATAGTTGACCTCATTTCTCCATGGCATTTTTAAAATGCATCTATTGTGCTGCATCCAGTGTGCAACCTTACATTAAAGAAATCTTCTATTACAGAATAAACTCAAATATTTTAATATTTCTCTCAAATAATTAGTCTCAAGGTGTTCTGAGAGATACAAAACAAAGTAACAGAATGAGAGACCATGAAGATAACAAATGAGTGTGGTACAGAAAGTAATGTTATGCTAGTAGTAGTAATGATACTATTCACCAATAAAAAGGGTACAAAGTCATCCTATATCTATGATCTCCCTTGTTATTCCTTTTTGTTTATTTGTTTTCCTTTGGTCAGTGGTTTCAATTTGCTCAGAATGGAAGTAAACTGTATACAGACTGTTTCTGCTCTTTACTAATTCAAATTTTCTGGTGAGGAGTCCATAGCTTTTTCTGCACTAAGCTGGTACGAGCTTTTAATTACATGAGCAGTACAAACATATTAATCTGGACATTGGTAATCTGTTTAATTTCAGGGTTGTAAAAGAGTGCTTGATTATCAGAAGTAAGAAAATAACTTGCAATAATTTATTGATTTGGATAGAGTAAGTCAGCAGTGATTTCTGCTTCAAAATAGCTATTCTGTTAGCAAGGCATAGTACTCATATAACCATTAACAAAAGCAAACAAAAAAAGATATTTCAATATCAGCAAGATGGCCTTTGGGGTTTTTTTGGTTTTTTGGGGGGGATTGGGTTTTGTTGTGGGTTTTTTTTGTTGGGTTTTTTTTAGCTTTTCTAATTGACATAGACAGGATCACAAAAAGGCCCAAATCTGTTAAAAATAGTTGTATCTTCCACACAGACCGTTGGAAAATCTTCTAATAACTCTCTAGTATTAATCACAGTAAAAATGTGAGTGATTTTGCCGCTCTGCCTAGACTTTTCTCATCTGAATCAGAAAATTTGGTGTCAAAAAGGTTAGTGCATACACAGACAATGTGCATGAATCAGTTCCACTCACAAGGCTACTTGCAAGGCACAGATGGGAGCTGAACCTGCTCCTTATGCACCTGGTACAGACTCTGGCTTGGCTTCACAGCGAGCTTCAGCCTGTGGGTCTCCCCCTCCAAGCTGAGCACTGTTACTTCAAGCTTTAAAGCTTTCCTGCACTGTTATTTGCTGGACAGGTTGAGTTTATTTATATAAGGTGGACAACTCATAGTCTGTCTGCTAATCAGGTGTCTGATTTTCAGAAAGTCAGCTTCTTTTCCATCTGTCTCTAGGGACCACATTGGTGCTTTGTATTGTCTTTCATGCTTCACAGAGAAACATTTTTTAACATGCCCATTAACCCAAAGGCTGGCTCAAAATTTGCTTGTTTCTGTGAAGCGTGAAGAGCAGCAGGGAGGAGCGAAGCACCTACAGTACCTGGGGAAAACCTGGCAGGTGGTGAGAAGCCAAATCCTCTGTACACTGAAGTTAAATGTCTCAGCTAGAGGAAAAGGACAGATGGAATAAGACAGAAAAGTAGCGGTAATGTTGTAAGGACTGAAGGTTAGAAAATAGTGACACAGGCTTTAGCAAGCAGCAATGTGACTGGAGAAAGAAGAGGGACACATGGAAACATTTTAAAGCTATATCCTCACTCAACCAAGTGGTGCAAGTATCTTGAAGCCAGAATAATTTTGAATTACAGCAGTTTTTAAACCTAGCATAGTGAGTGAGGGTAAAACTTAGATGAAGTAATCAATGGCCAATCTCATCTAATTATCATGAATCAAAAAGGGTTCCCTAGTCTGGGGAAAAAGGCAGCTGGAATTAAACGCTGAGTTGTACTTTGCCTCTGAAGGGGGGATCCCCAAAGACTGAACACACTGTGCTAGAAACATGTACAGGGTGATGGGCCATACGCTGTTATGCCCTGTCAGTTATACATGGTAAGAAAACCATCACCCTCTCCTCACAGTGATGCCAGATTAAGCCATATTATTATGTATATTACCACCTGAGAATGAGGGTGGTCGTGAACCACAGAAAGACCCTCACTAATCTACTCATTCGCAATATCATACTGGCTCCTGTAAGTAAGCAAGATTAACTATAAATCAACATAAATGAAAATGTCATGAGTCAGCTGTTTCTACAGGAGAAAGGGCTAATATTCAAAACCACAAACCATTAGGAAAATAGTAATGACTGAAATGTGAAGTATTAGTTAGCAGCAACCCAAGGGAGAAAAGTGTTGATGGAGAAGAGAGATCTGGTTCACAGCCAGTAGCAACTCTGGAGACTGATGTACTAACATAAGGAGATGATGAACTATTTCATAGCCAGAGACTACCTGAGTGACACAGAAAAGGCTCTTATACCAAGGCACGTTGCTGATCATGTTGATCACCTGTAACTTTTGACAGGTTTTAGTAGCGTCCAAGATGACTTAGGGACCTGCCATACATGTAAACAGAAATGCCTGGAAGAGAGAAAACAGGAAAACTCTTCTGCTTACAACAATCAGATGTGCATATTGTACAGATTGCATCTAAGATGGTAAAATGAGGCAGTTAAGGTGTCTGGAAAGAATATTGGTGAAAGATGTTTGTACAAAGACCTAGCAACACACATGTGAAACTGTCCTCCTTTAATTGGACTCCTTTGTGGCTTCAAAATGCATGTCTATGGTGAAGATTATATGCAGCTGCAGTCCCAGTGGCATAGGCAGTGTTATGGATGAAAAAGAGAGACAGAAAATTCTGGAAGAAAGTTAGACTTTCTCCCTAACCCTTCTACAGTGTAAGATGCTATGCAATGGAGAAGGTTTACCATACTAGGGAAAAGTCCTTAAGCTTGTGGGATTGCAACCACATACGAACAGAAACAAAAAGGAGGATTTTCTTGCACCTTGTAATGTTTTACATGAATCAGCAATAATGCATTACACAAGGAAAAAATAAGGGAGTGTGTATTCCAGCCAACACTTTGTCCTCCGTATTAATTTTAATTCAGCCTCTCCCAAAAGATTTGCTCTTTAAAGCATACTCATATTGTCATGCAATTCACCGCACACTCTTCCTATTGCTCTCACTGCTCTCTTCTTCAACAGCTTCCTGAACACTTAATAATCTTGACTCTTGACATTTAAGAATCTGTTTTGCTTCAGAAACATGCTAAACCCACCGCATTAATATCCACCTTACCCATCTCACTGCTCTGTCTCCCACTTACTCTCCAGATGGGCCCTGGAAATGTTTTCTCTATGCTTTTTTATATTGCCTTTTTTCTTTTTTAATCTTCCCTCTCTAAGAGGGAACCAATTTTTGCCTTAAAACCTCCCTTTTTCTCCCAGTTTTCAAGTCCCAAACAGTGCCAGATACAAATTTTTAAAACTACATTTATTTTTCACTGCCATGGAGCTATTCACCCTCTTCTCAAACCTCTACATTTTTTATGGCTTTTCCTTTCAGCTTTTAGAAGCCTGGGTGTTTTTTCATAATGTCCTTGTTATTATCTAAATTTCTCAGACACATTCTGTGATTTCTCCTCCAGAAAGTACTGAAAGTGGGAAGAGAGGAAAAGAAAAGGCCAGTGCAGCTGTTTCAGTCTCTGCCCACCCCCTTCCCCTGGTGATATTCACACCTCCCTCTCTTCAGAGAGGAGACTTTCAAGTCTGTTTTTTTCTGGAATATCATCAGATGGTTGCTTATCCCCCAAAATGGTCTGTGGAGAATCCTATGGGATATGTTGCAATTGCAAATTTATATATTCTGGGGTCTAGAAAGTTTTCCCTTCCTTTAAATCCTGCTGATGCCACACAGCCTTTTTGGGTCCATTACAAATACAGCTATGAGAAATATGTGTAAACTCCAGTGGCTGAAGCTGCTAGTGGTCAGGCAGACTTATGTCCTGAGTTTCAGATAGCAGGAATCAAGACCAGACAGATTTTTGCACCACCTTCTTTCAGGATGTTTTGGTTTCGATCCACGTCTAAATCCAAACTCGGACTTGTTGAATTTCTATTTTCCAACAATAAATCCTCATGACCCACTTCACGACTCTTTCAACTTACATAGCCAATCATCTGGGCAAAGTAATATGAAAAAAAAGGTGAAATACGTTACCTTTCAAAACTTCCAATATTAAGATGCTTACTACTTAAGCTGATGCCCAATGGTGTTGTTAGTAGTACTATAGCGTTATATTTATCTACATACATGTATGTCTACATGTACATCTAGGCATAGATGTTTGCATAAACATATATGCAGACACTCTATATAGGTACAATAAGAGTACTCAGAAGGCACTACTTATTTACTGTTCTTTCCCCAGCAATACCTGGTTGAAGTAGAGTATTAAGGTGTGCTGGAGTCAACAGAGAACAGTGGAAGCTAAATTTTATGTTCAGAAAGGATTTGTTCCTCTTTTGTTCCAGTTTATTTGTTTTCTCATGTGAGCTGCTATTATCTTGATCCTGCCTGAAAACAAGCAAAACTTGTGAAAATGAAAACAAACAAAAATCTCTCCACATGTTTAAACACATTTGGTTATTTGTGCTGTGTTGGCTGTGCCAAATAATTTTTAATTTTGCCAGTGTTTGCAGGACTATTTCTATATTCATGTTTTAAAAATACTATTAAGAAAAACAATTCACTGGCTGTGAACATTTCATTGAAATCTTGGTTTTCAGAAGCAGTTAGTGCATGCCCAGAATTTTATTCACTCCAGCAGGAGCTGGGAGCACACGGATCAGATTCCAAATTACCATCTGAAAAACAAAAAAATGAACCAGATACCCATACCACATTGTCGAAGCAATGTCAGTGTTTAATTTTTCACATCTTCCATTTTAACTAAATTTATTTTGATACTATTGTGGATTAATAAAAGCAGTTAATACTGAGTTTTGTACAAAGGTCCTTGTCTATTGGACGTGCATACAGGGAAAGCGCAAAGGCTGGGGTGATATTTCTGATATTTCATTTTGGAACTGCTGCGAATAGTGTGAGGAAGGAAGTGTTCTCACTGTACAGTTTAGGAAAAACAGGAAGGTCACTTTTTATAGGAAAACTCTCAGAGAACAGATGTATGGCCTTCTGTAGCTCCTTTGCTTTAGATATACAGCAGTTTGTTGCCACATCAAGCGTTCCACTGCCAATGAAGCTGAACCAGAGGGACTCCTTCTACTAACTTATCCGGTTAACCAGTGGTATCCAGAGCCAGAGACAGCCAGTGCCCAGAGACGGAGAATCCCCTCATGGTACCTCCCTAGGCTTCAGAATACAGCTCTGGACTGAGCATATGTTATGGTATAATTATATTATCCTGCCCTTTAAGCTACAGAAAAAATTAACTGCTTGTGAGTAGCAACCACTGTTCCTATTTTCCTCATTGCTTTATATGATTTAATCACCTGGAATTAGCCTTTGCAAATTGCTGCAAGGCAGGCAGGAAAGCTCCTTGGTTTCTGCAGAGCAGTTAGTAGCTGCCGGAGTTGTACCTCTTCCGCTGTGTGCAGCATAGCTGAGTCCTCTCTAAACAGCAGTTATTACTTCTTTTGCAAAAAGGCATCAAACACAGACTGACTTCAGCTAGGGACAGCCAACTTCTCTGCATGCTCACAGGCCACTCCTCTCCCCACATCACTGATTATGGTCACTCTTAACAGTATGGAGCTGCAGCTAAAACAATAAACCTTGACAGTCTATCTTTGTAGTGGATATTTGTCTCAATCTGTCCCTAAAATGCAGCTAGCATACAGCTACCTGCCAGAACTCTGGTGAAGCACAGCAACATAACCACTGTGTGTGTTTTTACACAACTGCATTTACTGTATTCCTTATATAAACAAACTAGGAGGAACCCAAAAAAACCTTTTGGGATTGTCCTCATCTTCATGACCTGATTTTATAGAGCTATACAGGCAATGTGGTGCTGGAACAGCCACCTCAGGCTTAGGAAGTACACAACTGAAAAGCTTAAGAAAGAGAAGCCCAGTATCACCTTGCATCGAATTAACCCTGAAGCATTAGCTAAAAGGGTACCAAGACTTATGGCTCTGTAGAAGAACATGGTTGTGCATCTGTTCTCCTACAGCCTACGGAAATTAGTAGAAGGTATATTATCTAAGGAAACAAAAAGACTAATTTCCCTTCTCCTTGACACTGACTAGAGGAAAAATCCCTTGCTACTACTATAGCTGAAACCTGCTTTCTTGCTGCTACGCAGAGATAGAATATTCCCAGTTTCCAGAGATCAGTCTGCTGTAGGCTACCGTCCCTACTATTTGAAAGCCTGTAAATACAATGAGTAGCCATATTAGTCTGCCTGTATCTCCCCCTTCCCACCAAACCCTCTCAAACAGAAAAAATTGAAGAACATGGCATACCCTCATTAAATAAAGTTGCAAAGCTCAGAGATTGACTCAAATCTTCATTCTCCTCTTTGTATTGCATCTACCACAGCAGCTTTCCTTGAAGTAAAAAGGCAAGCAAACAAGCCCAGCTGTTGTCAGTGCTCTTTATGAGTCACTGAGCAGCAGATGCTGAAAGAGCTGTGTTTCTAAATGCAACACCTGCTGCTGAAC
>NW_009260410.1:3479588-3489593 GCF_000687185.1 Egretta garzetta
CAGAAAGATCAACTGAGTAGGTATGTACTACTAATAGCCACTCTTAGGGTAAAATCGAAGAGAGACTGTCAGCAGGTAATTGTAACTGAAAGCTCCAGAGGCACCACAAAATTTGCAGTTGTCCAGCAGCACAGGATTTCTTCAAAAAGCAAAAGAATTGCAATTATTTCACTTTCTTTCTTTTATAAATTGTTAGACAAATACTTTAAAGACCACCCTAACTCTTTCAGTGTGTACCTTTATCTGGATACTGTCACAACAGACCCCAAATCAAGTGTTGTCTTAGGCATGTATTTCAGAAAATGTTTTTTTTTTTTTTGGTTGCAAAAGCAACATCTAAAAGAATTAATTCCCTTCTTTACGTATGCAATTGTTTACATGGCCATTGTGTAGAACTTCTCACTGAACAGATTCAGGTTAGGAACAAGTATTTCTCTCCCTTCCTTTTTGGAAGGAGAGAAGGAAAATGAAAGATTATTTCTGAACTGCAATCAATTTATTTGTCTGGCATGCAGTAAAATATCCCAAATTATTGTATTAAACAATGTAGAAGTCGTTAAATTTCAGTACCTGGCAGAGAAGGAAATAGCCAGCATAGGCACTGCTTAAAGGGACCCAGGTTCAAAACACATGAATCAAAAACTTTGGCCCTAGTTGCCCGTATTCACGAGGATCCCATTGCTCACCCAGCCTCCCTGCTTGCACGGTGACCAAGTGGACTGGCACGCAGCCTGGGAGGGCTTTTCAAGGTGGCTTCATATTTCTAATTTTCTAAGTCTTTGTTGTATTTTTTGTCACAACCTAATCCTGGCAGCTGTACACATCCAGCGTCTGCTGAGCAGAAAGTACTACACAGTAGCAAACACAATGTGTCACTACAGCTCAGGAAACAAGGTCGGCTCAAACAAAATACTCTTAATCCTTGGAAAGGTGGTTCCTTGTGATCAAAGTAGAGGACAGCGCAGTGTCAGAGCTAAATCTGCTCACCACCTTTCAATACCGTGGTTAGCCTACAACTTTTTTATGAAAGTATTTTCTTCTTAAAACTTATTCCTCCCTTTCATTTCTGTTGGAGTTTACAAAACCAAGCAGTTCCTAATCTCCGCTTTGATCTGAATTTCTGTGAGAATGACCATTGATTTTCATTTATGCTCACAGCTTCTCGGAGGAACATGGTCTCCCACTATAATAGCTGCAGTCAGCGGGTGACCTGCTCCGTAAGAGCCACAGCACGCTACCAGCGAGGCTCTCAGTCATGCTGTGGTCTCACAGGTGGCCTGTGCTGGATTATATGCGTGGTGGTCTAAGGTGCTACCCCTCTGCATCTCATTGCCATCTGCCAAAGGTTAGCTTAAGCTACTGGTGAGCAGGATGTACCCTGCGAGGGCTGAAGGTCCAGCTGCAGCACTTGCTCCTGCGTGCATCTAAAAGGAGGTGTCTAGCAGGGGCGGGTGGAAATGCCTTCAACAGCTCCAGGCTGTTGAAGATAGCAGACCCCATGGCCCTCAGCGCAGGGCCAAGAGGAAGAGGAGCCACTGCATATTCCCAGGTGGTACCGTCCTGTGAGTATGGACAGGCAACGGTGACCCTGCTCTTGAGACCTACACCAGGGCAGCCTGCAAGAAGCAACATAAGCATAGCCAAAGCACTTTAAATTACCTCAGTGATTATGTTTCTGATTGTTTGGGGCCAAACCACTAGTTGGTACTAGTCCCTGGATACCCGATGGAAACATAATTATTTACCAGAATATTCAATTTTGCTATTTGAATCATCTCATTTGTCATTTAAATCATAGATGTGACAAACTGAAATGCTGCATGCCGGTACACTTGCTAGTGATTTTGGTACAAAATGAGTGAAAAAAAGTGGTCTGTACTGTTCCAGTGTATTTTGTAACAATTTATATCTGTGTGATATATGTCACTAACAATGCTAAAGGCAAAGATCTCTTTGTTCAGTTCTGATCCATGTCTGTTAACAAGGGGGTCATCGGGTGTTACAGGCATAAGGGGAACATACATATATATATATACACACACACACTTGTACTCATGCATAAATGTATCTGCAAGAAAATGAATAGAAAACCACTTAAGATAAACATTTTTATTGAGTGTCTGAATATACTGCATTAATTATCCAAGCCCAGATTGCCAGACAGTGTAAGGTGGCATCATAAAACCTAAGTCAAGCAGAATGCGTAGGATTTAGCAAAACTTGACATATTTTCCCAGTTCTGCATCCTGGGCAAACCATAGGACATTTGTCTCCCGAGTGGTGCATTTCACCTTTTGATGTCACACAATGCAGAAACGTACCAATAATAGTAGTGTATCCGCTGTTATTTTTATGTTGTCTGAAATATTTTTTGTATGTGTCCTGGCATAATAATTGCCCAATTGCTCACACCTGTGGAATCAAAAAAGAGTACAGTTTTCTTCTGGGTTTGTTTTTTGTGGTTTTGTTTTGGGTTGGTTTTTTTTGGCAGGGGTGGGGAGAGGGAAGGATCTCTGGCAAGTTAAATAGTAAGCTGATATCCCCTTTTCATAGAAATTATCGTTATAAGTGCATGTGGATTTTAACAAGGTTCCTTTCATGCTGTAGCTCAGTTGTGTGTTCCTAAAACCTGTACCTGTGTTTTTCACTCCATATAGAACATTAAGCGCAACAAGGTGTTATGGGGTGAGTTTACAGACCAAAGCCATACCTGATAAGACCAATGTAATGCATCTGACTCAAATATTTTTGTGAGAATATGTCCTTAGTTCCAAGTGCATTGCTTACAGTGATTTCCTTCAGATTGATTTACTAATTCCATTAAGGCACCCTATATTGTTATTCCATAAAGTCATTTTACTAGTTTCTCTTAGCAGGTTTTTATTGTGTTGACTACTTACCTTGCAGTAACAAAACCCAGTACTAAGATCACCTGAGGTACCAATTAAAGTTTTATGAAAGGCTAAAGTATGACACTGCTCATGGGGAAGTGTTACTGAATAGAAGACTGGTAATTAATATGCTAACTTGATATAACTGTTCAGCTCTCCTGTGAACCTTGAACTTTGATGGTCTACTGATTCATCATTCTAAGAAATTATAGTACAGGTTATGAAGCATACCAAGCCTAGTCTTAATTTAATACAATCTGTGATGCACCCTTGTCTTAGGGAATTTTAATGCCCTAGATCAAACTGGTCTCTATGGTAACCAAACCCACACGGCTTATCCACCAGTAGCTGTGGTCCATTACAGTCAGTGTCTACTAAGGCGCTTACACTTACAAACTGAAATAAGTTGTTTCTATGTGAAAACAATAGCAGCAGCAACAAAACCCCTGTCTCATTGCTGTGCAGTTGTGTTGTTCAACTCCCTTTAAAAATCATGTTCCCGCTACATTTGATAAATTATTGCTTCCTTGCTTGAGTCAACCTTTAAAAAAAAAAACCATGGAACTATTAATTTGCTAAAAACAAACATAACTTATTTTTTCTGCTTCTGTAAGCAGAGAAAAATCAGATGTCATGCATGTGATCTGGAGGCAGCTGGGGAGGCAGCAGTTTTAAGCACTTTCTCTGACTCTGGCCTCTAAAAAGACATTTTTGAAAGCTAGGCAAAATGTTTGTGGCATGTTCACAGGCCTGGATGTCTGTTCAAGTCTTAAGTCTTGCAGAATTGCTAAAAAAAGGAGGTTAAATTTGGCCTTTTTCATTTATACATTCTAAAGGGAAAAGATGGGAATTTTAAGTGAAGAGATTAGCTTCCACAAGAGGTTTAGTGACTGAACTGACCCTCTTGTTCAGTTTTTGCTCAGAGGATCTCAAGTTACGTGAAAGATTTGGTGAGCCAAGATGACTTCTCAGTTCTCAAGTTCAGGTGCATTTCTCCCCACACACCTTCATATATCAGCTCCCTTCCCCTGTGCCCTGATTTCCACACTGAAGGCTCTCAAACCCATGGTCTGGGGTGGAATAACTTAAAATTGCAGGAAAGTTGGTATTTCCTCCCTGACGCTGAGGTGGCTTTGCTGCTATAACAGGGCATGTTGTGAGCTAAAACTCGGATATACTGTGTCTTATAGACTTCTCTCCTGGGTGTGTCTGGGTGACTTCTGCTGCTGCTGGGAAATATTTTTTTAGAGTAAAGTGTTCTGATACTTCCATGAAAATCAGTGGTAGGTAAATTCAACAGCAGAAGATAAATGTGTGCGTGTTCTGCATGTATCAGTAAGCCCCCCACATTCACAGCTTAAAGTCTAGACACATAAAACTGCAGTGCGTTATGTTTCAGAGTTTAAGGATCATTGCGGTTGTGACCATTTGGTTTGTTTTCGTGGTTGTTCAAAACAAACTGCACGTTCTTCTATAATTTTGTTTTTTCAAACATGGTCCATGCAACTCTCTAAATGATAATGCAGTAAGAGGACAAGTTTTAAGAGAAATTCCTTGGCTGTCTTGGGCAAGCTTATTACCTTCTTGTTTTTAGAGCATTTGGAGGTTTCTAAATGCAACTAAGACCTTAAAATCTTTCGCAAATGCAACGATCCAAAGCAATCGTTTCCACAGATTTTTCATGAACTCTCAGTTTTCTAACATATCTCAGCTTATGGAGACATTGCACATTGTTACAAAGGTGACAGTGCCAATGTGGCTTTTCCCAAAGCGTCCTGTCACCCTTTTTATCAGTTTTAAGGACATATGGGCCTCCGAGTGGCTGCATATGTCTAATTGGGAATGTGCATCTCCACTGTGGCAGCTATAAGGATATCCGATCGATTTTGTTCTCAGTTGCTTAAAAATACGTGTACACAAACAGAAGCTCATAGTGGTGAGCTAATTTCAACTTCTGTTATGATGCTGCTAGTACTTTTTTCCTAAAAAGCTTTTATTTTATTTCCAAAATCAGGAATTGTGATGCACTAGGCCCCTACTGGTGTTTACACACAATGGCACAGTCCCATGACTGCACTAGGAACCCCTGAAACCTGACAGTTGTTGACTTCCCATGGCCCTGATGTGTGTCCCACATTCTGGCATCAGAAAGCAAAAGCCACCAATCTGTCATATGAACTCCTCCCCTGGTTCAGCCAGGCCCTCTGTCCCTCAGAGATCTCTGGTGAGAGCCTCAAGAGGACCACTAGAATACTGGCAGTAAGATTTGTGGAAAAGGGATTTTTTTACTCTGGTCCCTGGTACCTTACTAATGCTCAGCCTTCTTCTGTACATGAATTTGCGATCTGAGAACACGGGTAATGGAAAGAAATGATATAGCTGCTGGATAGGTCTGCTTTAATTTTAAAATGGATTGTAATGTTCTTGAAGGGGTCCTGTGGACAGCAGCAGAATTGATTGCTCATTAGTGTGTTCCCATGGTAGGCATAGTTGAAAGATCTGTCCAAGAATGGATATTTCCAATCCTTATGTATGAAGTACTTGACATGCTGAGCAGTGACTCTGAAGTGGCGGTGCCATTTGTTCAGACATGCTTTCTGTGAATAAAGTCTGAATATCCTAGTCTAATATCCTATCAACCAACTCTATTTTTCAGCTTTTGGGAAGACACTCTCAATTGTCAAAGCAAATGACTTGGTACTTACACCCTTCCTTATTCTTCACAGGTAAACAATTTTGTATGATACTGATTATCTCTCTAGAGAGCTTTTGTCATATAGCATTTTTTTCATCCTCCAAACCAACTGTCCTACCCTAATTTGTTTCTGTATTGTATTTCTGACCAGTACAGTTGCAAAGCTTCTTACAAACTTATTCTACACAGCCCTGACGCCTCAGCAGTGCAAAGAATCCCAACATGTACAAAAGGGAAGGTATCTCAGAAGTTACTATACTAAACATCTAGAAAGATCATTATTGCAAAATGTAGTGAGGAAGCTGATGAAAAGATGAGAGCCAGGGGCTCAGTTTAAAGATTTGTCTGCAAACATATATTGATATTTTTAAATTCTTAACTGTGTGGCTTTCTTGAATTTTCTGAGTTTGTTTTATAGAAACTATGGAGAATCCAGGCTTTTCTGGTCAGGAAAAAAAATACTCTTAGGAAACTCTTCTGAGAAAGTTAGGACTTATTTGCACAAGAAAACCTAACAGTTATACTTGAGTTTTGTCTACAAACTGTTATAGTGAAATGAACTCAAAGTTCTGCACATTTTTATTTAGACTCAGCTCAGAAGAGAAGTGGAATGAGTTAATCTACTTCTGCAAGAAAACAAGTAGGTTGAGCTGCTTTAATCACACAAATTCAAGTCACAAATTACTTTGTACCAAAATACCATTTTATGTAAGGCATTAAGTTTTTGTTCTTTCCTTTGCAGTTGCACAAGAAATCAAGAAAAATGTATATTACTGAATCTTCACATATACAAAATGCTCATGTTAAGAGGGCTTCCACACAGAAGGTATGTGATGGTGTACGACCTGACTTATATGTCAGTTCAGTATTGACAATTCCAGATCTATCTACAGATGTAATATTTCCAATAAAGTGTTTAACAAAAATTTTTAGTAATAAACTTATCTGAGCAACCATTGTCAACACTGAACAGAAAGGTAGATTAAATCTACAAAATTATGGGGGTTTTAATTGTACAGATTACTTTTGCAAGTGAACGCAGGTTGGCATGAATCTCTGAATATATGGTTTTAGATAAGGAAAACCTACACCAAAGGAAAGAAAAGCTATAGCCTACCTAAATAACTTGAGAGAAGCTGACATGTGAATAACTTTTGTCATACCTTGGTCCTGGTTAGGAAGCATAAAGAAATGACAGGACAGAGATGTGACAGCTCCTGGACACCCATGAAATTGAGAGACATGATTGTTGTTGTAAAAGCTCATACTCTTAAGTATTGGACCTTAGAAAGGACTTGAATAAGCTAAATAAAACTCCAGACATTCGAGACAAACTTTGAAAAAAAATACTTGTATGATTTAACAGTTATCATGGGCTCACTTGATCTATCATAATTGGTGCTGTGTTTACAGCATCTTCTTTCCTAATATAAATCATCGTACTTATAGTTTATATACAGAGGATCTACCTCACACTGTGTGCAACCTTATAAAATTCACATTTCTTATACCTTTTCTAATTTTTGCCAAGTACTTTGGTTCTCTATTTCTAATAACGTTAGTCAGATTATTTCTTCTCTCCTAGCTAGGAACCGTGACGTTACAGTGAATTATGCTGTCAGTAAAACCGTAAATTATTGTAGAAAGATACAACCTCACTTTTGCTAGTTATCAGCCAAGAGATGCCCTTACAACTATTTGTTTCTTTAATGCTTTTATATACATTATTGTCAGGCTGACTGACAGTTACAAAGATAAAAAAACGAAGAAAAGATAAATAACAAGAAACAGAAAATAACGGAGATGGTACAAACACTACTGGGAGCTCCAATGGACCACAGACTAATCGTGAGGATGATGAATATGATAACCTCAATATGAATGAGTTCCAAATAATTCTTTCTTGTTGTTCACACTTCCATTTATCAATATGATTTGGGTAATTTGCATAACTGGAAGGTAATTTCCCATTAAAAAATGTAAGAAAATGCTTTGATTGCAGTGCGTGCATCTCCATGCACATGCTAGTCTGGAGAAGTCAGAAATATGATAAATGAAGTAACACTTTGAAGTCTGTGTACAGATAACAAATAAAATAATGGCAAGAAAGCAAGTAAGAGTGCCCCTTTTCAGGAGTCATCCTTTTTAAGAATTCTTGATGCAGGTAACTCCAAGAGTCCCAATTCATAAAATATTGAAGACACAATGAATTCACACTTTTTATAATATATTAATCCATCTTTTGAATAAGTTATACAACCACAGCCTTGACCAGGTAGGATTATTAAATATTCCATGACCAATTTAGTAAACGATACTTTTTTATTATAAAAGATGGTTGGAGCCAGCTTTTGCACTGAGGGCTCAAAGGCCCTGAAAAAGACACCCTTCCCAGTTTACTAAAGAAGAAAAGACCCAGATACAGTCTGACTTACATCAGATGAAGTTTTACAGTGGGTAGAGAAGACTACAGTGTCCTGGAAGCCTCTTTCATTTTCATTAGATTTACCCTCTCATTTAACCGCTGAGCTTTGGCATTACTAAGCTTGAGTCCCTTATAGATCTATCTCAATTTACCTTCCATGAAGAGTCAACTGCTTTGTGCAAGTCTGGTGAAAAGAGGAAACAGAAACATAATGTTTCAGAATGGGCAAAGTAAATTTGTATTTGTAACAGCTGAAGCTGCCTGGCACAGAGTTCCAGGTTTTTTTCAGAGGTTCTGTTCACTGGCCATAAATTTTCACAACTATCAGTCATTGAAATCTCAGCGCAGTTTAATTTCACAAATGTAAACACCACCTCTGGTCCTTATCAGACTCAGTGATGGGCTGTTAACATCTTTTCCACAGACTGAAATCCATATAAGTCCATCACCTATAAATCTTCATTTTTTTAGGAATCCCATTCCTGAAAGAAGTTGCCTATCCTGGGGCCAGTAGCTCCCAGATACCTCACCAAACACTAACAAGAAACATATCTGTTCATATTAGTGATCCTCTTTGTTGACAGTTTATTCAAGGATATCTCAGACCGATGGCACAGGACTGGAACTAATTTCACTACTCTGATACAGGGGCCAAGTAATTTGGCAGGATTAATACTGAAGGCTCAAGGAAATTTAAACTGAGGCTGCCATGAAGGTTATTCTACTGTAGATAAATAGTGGCTATTAGTGTCCAGCTGTGGGGCTCTTAGTCAACAGTAAGTGCCTGCTTGGGTGTTAAAAAACACTGAGACCAAATTCTGTAGATAGAGATCCAATCCACAGGCTAGTGATCCAATAGATGAGCAAATCACTATACTGAAATAAGCAGATTCTGTCCTAGGAGCTTGAAATGAAATCTGAGTTCACTGAAATACAAGTTAATACTGTAATTGAAATAAAAGGGTCTAAAATATTATATCTTAATTTCATTTGTGATTGAATCTTCCAGTATAAAAAGCTCACAACTCTTTCACCTACTACTAATTTTGCCACTGACCTGCTATGTCAATGTGGATAAACCATTTTTTGCTGCAAAAATGAACACATTTTTCCTTTTAATGTACAGCTTCAGTGAAATCACTTTCATGCAAAATCAGTATATTTGAAAATAGAATCAATCACATGCCCAGAAATTTCTTTTGTGCTTGTAGGCTCACATAAAACTTTGAACCATAGTCTACAAAATAAATTGAAATTTTTCTAAAGGCTTGTGTGATTCATTAGACCAGGACCTCATGGTCTGAATATAAGCCCTTAGGTTTACTACAATTTAAGAGGACTTTATGTTTAAAAAAAAAAAAAAGATACCTAATTTTCAAAATCAGTTTAAATGCCTCAAAACTTGTATTTTTGTATAAAGGAGTTAAACTGAATATTAATTTAAAGAAAAATAATTTAAACTGTTGTTTTTTCTTGAATTGGACCTGAAGCAATTTCATACATTACATACATTTCTGGTGCCACTTGAAATAAGAGTTTAATTAAAATGTGGTGTGATACTTAAAGCAGTTTCATTTTTACAGCTCTGGTTTTCCACTCTGCCGATCCTTCCACTTTTCTGTATTCCTTATTTTCTCCATGTAAGAATGATATTTTTTCGGAAATAGCCATATGAAAAGTGAATATAATAGAATCACTTCCCAGGAGCAAAGGAAAGTGAACTGCTGAAAACACCGTGTACCTGACATTGTTATGGCTTTCTTCTGTCATTGCTGTTTCAGTCAAGAATAAAACGTCTTCTTATTCTAATCAGCAGAAGGAAAAAAGATGAAACTATTTTGTCACAAGTTAATCTGAAAGTCACTAGAAGTTTCCTATTATAACTTTAAAGAGTATGTATTACTACCCTTCCAGAAGTTAAGTATCTCAGCCTTGCTGAGATCTGAAGACTCAGTTGTCTAACAAAGACTTATCTGCATTACAATAACCATTAA
>NW_009260410.1:3489624-3534525 GCF_000687185.1 Egretta garzetta
AAATGAAGAGTTGCCCTAAAGTAACTGTAAAATTAATGCAAACTGAGGTTTACCCTCTTGCACATAAGAGGTCTTCAGGTATGGAGAGCTTCTCAAGTCAGGAAGATTGAGAGTAAAGTTGAGTTTTTATATGTTGACTGAAGGACAATTAAGTAATAGAATATGATCTCATTATTATGGAGTAGTACCTTTCACCTGAAGTATTTCTGTTTTTATTATTATATTAGTATTTCTATCATATATTTCTGTTTTTAGGAAAGTGCTCAGAATTAAAGGTTAGCTAAATTTTTGGAAACATGGTCAGCCATGTGACATAACATACCTACTAGAGTTGTGTTGGTAAGTCATAACTACAGCTCTACATAAAGTCACACCTCCTCTGACTTGCCTGGTCTGCTGGTTAATAAACAAAGCAAAATCTGCAGAAAAAATATGATTCATGGTGTTCTGCAGTTACAAAGCCATTGTACATCTTTGGGCTTCAGACCTAGTTGTCAAGTGATGTACTCCCTCTTTAATGAGAGGCTGGGCAACAGGGTTTGTGAAAGGTTAAGAATTCACACCAACTCCTCTCTTCCCAAAGACAACTGATGGTTTCACTAAGTTGCAAGCTCTTCAGGAAGGAAGAATCTGGAATACACACCCTGCTTTTGTCAGGATTAAGATATGTACTGATGACTGCAGCCAATAAGTCTACCAGGGCAATGAGTGTAAGCCTGCAAAAAGTGATGCTCCCTGCAACCCCTTCTGTAGTTTGGTTACCAGAAAGCAGGTTTAAGAATCTGCTTATCAATGTTATCATGTTGTACAGTAATCATCTGATGTGTATAATTAACATAATTTCTTGTTATTAAGTAAACCTTTCCATGATTTAGCTTTTAGCACTTTACATTTCCATACAAGATTCAACAGCATTTCATTTTTTTGGAGGAGAGGTAAATTTCCAGTATTTACTGTTTCTGCTGAAGTTCGAAAACCATAAGCACTGCTTCTCATCACACCTCGGCACTACCCTTTTTAGGCTTGAAGTAGGGAGCCTGAAGAATGAAGTGAGTTATGAGTGAGAAAGGAGGAGAAAAGAGAAGGAATTTTATCAGACTGCCTCAGGCCTTAGGAAAGATTAGTTGGGCTTCATTGTGAGGACAAGCTAAGGTCCTTATTTTATTTCCTGTAAAGCTGTGCTCCTGACTATTTTATTTACCTGATTTTTCACATAAGAAAATTACTCAAGCACACCACATCTCACAGCCACAAAGGAGTTCCCCAAAATCAAACCAGGCTGTTGACTTCATCAAATATACAAACAATGGAGTCACGATAAATATATGGGATTGCTGCCCATACATTGATGCATTATTATTACATGCAGTGCAATGAGGTATCACATTGCACATATACAAATAATTTTTCTGCCTTTTTGCTCTTTTGAAATCTCTTACTCAATTGCTCCCTTCTCCTGGGAAGTACAGCGTTTTGAAAATATATCCAGCATACTTTGAGGCCATCCAAAGAAGGCAAACAATTATTTTGATATTTCACTTCATTTTTTTTGTAAACAAAATGATATGATACAACTCACAAAGAGCATGCTGAGTACACACTGGAGAGCAAAAAGGAAATGTTGTTCTGTTTATTCTTAAAAAATTATTGAATATGATATTTCATTTATGCTGCCTTACATTTTTCTCTTTGAAAGACAGTCTAGCTAGCCATGCTGTAGTACACATTCAAATGGCCACTTTTGCTTCATTTTTATTGTACAGACCTGCTGGCACCAAATCATTTGCAAGCCTACTGGGCTTAAGCTTGGCAGTCTAAGACATGGTTAACATTGCTGAGAAGAAACAAAATTCTAGAAGAATGCATTTAATAAAGCATATTTTTCTATAGAGCTGAAGCAAAACAAAGTTCCTAATGTTTTCCTAGGGAGGGCTGTAAACCTGGTAGTGCTGCTGTTCTACTGCTCGTACAAATTAAAATTTCATGTCAATAATTCACATTTCATTAGCAATATTAACAGAACCTGAAACACTTCTCAAAAATAAAGGTTCATAGTGTTGGTCACTATACTGACATACATGGAATAAAAAGAAGTCCTGATTTCAAAGATCATTAAATAACAAATTTATTGAATGCTGTATTAATATCTGTTTCAGCTAAAGCCTGGCTTAAATTTGCTAGTAAGAAAAATTCTGATTTGAGTTGTGCTGGCTTACACCAAGAATGATAAATCCATCGGTCGTGTTAGCTAGATTAGCAATATAGTAATGGACTGCTACATTCCACCACAAATTCTCCTTTGTTACATTGGGTTGCATATACTTTATGTTTCCTCAAAGCACTTTGGGTTGTTTTGGGATGAATTTAGTATCTTATTGTCTCTAATTCAGCAAAATATATAAAGTTGTGCAAAATTTAAGTAGGTGAATAATTCTCCTCAGCTTCACTATGATTTCTAATGTGCTGAAAATTAAGCACATACTTAAATCTTTACTTGTTTGGGAGTCACTTGCTCCAGAACTAGCTTGTTAGTGTGCTTACTACAATGCACAGTACAGTTTTAAAATGGACAATATATTCAAAGTTGGTCAATTTTATTTTATGAGAGAAATCAATCAGCTAAAGTAAAAGAAAATGAATGCTTGGAAATTATTCTGAAGAGGAAGCTTCATCATGTTTTTCTCACTTCACAGATCTTCTTTATCTTCATATTATTACAATCTTAAAGGCTGTTCTGCAATTACCATTGCTAACAGGGCAAAGCTGTCCCTATCGCACAACACTTTCCATTTTGTTCTGGATTTGTATAGTTTACAGTTTCCGTTTTTTCCCTTGTATTTGGTGTGGGGGACCTCACACACCACACCCATTAACATTTCTAATTCCCTTGGTCAGGGTCTGCTGAGTTGTAGCTGGCCAAAATAGATTACCCGTGCATGCCTGCAGCTTCCTAGAATACTCTCCTCAGGCTCACGTACTTCCTCCCCTTTCCCTTGTTTCCCCTGCTTGTTCACAGCACTGTATTATGCTGAGAAAAGTATGCTGATGATTTTAGCTATCTAAGCTATAGCTGGGTGTGACAGAAATGGGGAGGACTACAAATATTTTAATGAAACAAGTGCCACTTGTGGAAACCTTTGGGGTTTTCTGTGCAAACCGTCACTAGAAATTTCAGGACACGCTAGTAAAGAAAAGGAAGAAGGGATGTGCCATGGTTCTGCCACTTTCTAATGATTCCTCACTGATATAGGATCCAATTAATGATCAACTACAAATTATACTAATTACAACTGTGGAAGTAAGTGGTGCCAAGGTCATGGTCCAGCTTTCAAAAATGAGGAAGACAGCCATCTCTGGTGAGTCTATGTGAAATAATCTGATCTGATCTCTGCAATTTCAGAAAATGATAATAAGTTCATATATATCCTAAGACCAACAAAATCCATTAATAGGTTAAGTTTTGAATCTAATATTACCAGCTACAGTACAGGAAATTGAAAAAAGGACTTTTATTATTGTTTACAAATGTTCTGGGAAAAGACATGGCGAATAAAGAAAAGACCAGTGTTATTTAGAATTGCCTAAAGGGTTGTGACTAGGAAACATGGGCCTGAAAGAAAAAGGAAAATTAAAGAAGGCTATTAAGAAAGTTCACTGACAGCCCGATCCATTGTTTTGTAGATATGCTACTACAGGAAACTTTTCAGATATGTAAAGGAGGAACAGAAAAAAGGATTTGGATTCTAATGTAAGATGCAGCAGCATGTTGGCAGAAGGAGAGAGAGTAAGATCAATAGCCTTCATTTTCTGTGATTTGAAACAAGCTAGTTTGCCTTTTCTCATGCACTCAAACACTCTGAAACAAACGGAGAGATGCCATGGGAAGTTCGGACTCTTTAGTGCAAATTTCACAGGGTTCTGCATATACTAAAATATTCCACTAGTCACCTAGATAACTACAAAATAGGCATTATATGATATGCTGTGCATAAAGTATTGACTCTCTTCAGACGAAGCCTCGGTTTCTGAAGGTTCTTATCAATGACAGCTGTTATGTATATAACTGTGTTTCTTTGTCTCTTTCTCTTTTAGGAATGCTGATCTGACAAAACTCCTTAAATGCAGACCAAACTATGTGCTAATAATACTCCATGAAAAGTGTGGCTTCCAATTATTCCAGCTAGATTTCTTACAAGGTTGGGTATCTCTTGTCTGCCTACAGCCATGCTAGTTCACCTAAGGCTGCAAGCCTGTTAGAACTCCTCTGTTAAAAGAGGTCAAGCCAGGTCATTACTTAAATAAGAGGACAAGAGAGATTTGAGTCACTGTTCTACTAACAGTGTCATCCTTTGGATGATGCAAAAAATGAGCTCCTTTTGTCTTTTGTCACTGACAATCCCATAGCAGTTGTGAAATGGTGGTCTAATAGCCTCTGTCCTGGCCAGATTCCAGTGAAGGTGATTACCTCTTCACTACCTAAAAATCCTTGGGATTTCAATTTGATATGGTCTCGCTCACTTCCTTTCAGCCCATTTCAGTGTGGGTGAAACCACCCCTGCATACGAAGTTAGAGAGATCTGTGAAAGTGGAAGTATATTCTATTATTAGGTCATTTCATCTTAATTTGTTAGATTTTTTTCGCACGGCACAGTACAGTTGAAAAACTGCTGAAGCAAACTGGGCCTGCAGTATAACTCTGAGAGGAAGATGAAAATTCTAAATAAGCTTCTACATCCAGCTATTGAATTGGAAAATGCTAGGATTACACCTTCTCATATTTCAGGAAAATATCTGCTCTGCTTTTCAGGTTCTTATTCTATCATCCTCTAAAAACACATGCCATACAAGTACCATACAAGCTTTACTCCAGCTTTTTTTTCTTTTCTCCCCTCTTTTCTTGCAGACATTTTTTGAACCTGATTTTGAAACCTTGGTTATGTTGAATAGTCCTTTCCTTTTCTTCTATTTCTCTGAGAAAATAGGCAGACAGGATGGAAGTTTCCTTGTTTAAAGACTTCCAAGCGAGCACACAGAATTCTCTTGCTAACAGTTAGTATTTAAAACCTATTTTAGAGAGTGTACCAAGGGCAAAAAAAATAGAGGAAGGGGCATGCCCCAAATATTGCTCTGTCAATGATTTCTTGCCATCTAGGTTGTAGCAAGACACAATATAAAGCAAACCTGAGGCTATTGCAAATTATATCAATGGCCGGGTTTTAGATGTTTTGGGATCAATGAAAAATAAAGATTAATTCAGGTTGCCCTCAAGGACGACAGAGATTCTGACTTGAGTATTACACCAGAAAGCAAGGTACAGCTTTCTGCTGATTGTCTGGCACTGAGTTTTGTTTAGTTTTCTCTTTCTTCCACAAACCTCTTGGACAACTTTCAGCACATCACACTCCTGCTTTGCTTTTCCCGTTTGCAAGCTGGGGAAAGCAGTGTATCTCTACTGCCTCTCCTTCTATACTTGTCTTTTCCATGTTGTCAGTTTAGAATGCAAAACTTTTGTGTAAGTAAACTCAGACTTCCTCAGTCTGATCTTGCCCCACTTAGCAGTACTTTAACAAGGAAAGTGATATATGGGTCATTACTCCTTGATGCTACCTTGAATTTGGGCAGTTCTTTATCTTGACTATTTCCCTACTCCTAAGGGTCTTTATTTAGTATTAGTCATGCTGTTACTTCATAGAGTCCTTCAATGTTCTTCTTGTAGTGACGGGCCCAAAACTGAACACGGCATCCGAGGTGTGGCCTCACCAATGCCAAGTAAGGGGCACAATCACTTCCCTGGTCCTGCTGGTCACACTATTTCTGATACAAGCTGGGATGCTGTTGGCCCTCTTGGCCACCTGGGCACACTGCTGACTCATATTCAGTTGGCTGTTGACCAGTACCCCCAGATCCCTCTCTGCCAAGCAGCTTTCCAGCCACTCTTCCCCAAACCTGTAGGGTTTTGCATGGAGTTGTTGTGACCCAAATGCAGGACCCAGCACTTGGCCTTGTTGAACTTCACACAATTGGCCAGAGCCCATTGATCCAGCCTGTCCAGGTCCCTCTGTAGAGCCTTCCTACCCTCCAGCAGATCAACAATTCCACCCAGCTTAGTGTCATCTACAAACTTGCTGAGGGTACACTGAATCTCCTTGTCCAGGTTGTTGATAAAGATGTCGAATAGAACTGGTCCCAACACTGAGCCCTGGGGAACACCACTTGTAACCAGCTGCCAACTGGATTTAACTCTGTTCATGACCACCCTTTGAGTCCAGCCATCCAGACAGTTTTTTACCCAGCAAAGAGTATGCCTGTCCAAGCCTTGAGCAGCCAGTTTCTTCAGGAGAATGCCGTGGGAAACTGTGTCAAAGGCTTTACTAAAGTCCAGGTACACCACATCCACAGCCTTTCCCTCATCCACCAAGCAGGTCACCTTGTCACAGAAGGAGATCAGGTTGGTCAAGCAGGACCTGCCTTTAATAAACCCATGTTGACTGGGCCTGATCTGGTTGTCTGGACATGCTTCATTTCATGCTATGCATGTAAATGCTTTTTGCTACCCTAATTGATGCCAAACATAGCTAATGAACAGAAATGTGATCCCCTAGAGACTTACTTGTAATTCTGCTGAGGAATTTATTGTAGCTTTATTTTTGTCACTGTTATTAGCTAGGACATTTTTAACCAGACTGAAAAGTAGTAATTGTACTCTGGTCTTCAACAGAAGCTCCAACCTTGCTCCCAGTATGACTGGAGCATGTTTCCATGGTCTTATCAAGCTTAACACATGCTCATAGAGACTTAGCCCAACTGTAAGATTTGAAAAATCTGAAATAGTTTAATGCAACCTTGGAATTTATTTAGATCCTTTGTATCTTTCCAAGCCCTATTAAGTGTAAGTGATTTCAGAACTATCTTTATAAGGACTTATGCAAGCAAGGAACATTCAAAACCATGTAATCATTGCTTACTTTAAAGGGAATATATGTATATAGAAAGAACAATAGGCAGTGATTGTGTTAGAATGGAACAATGCTTATACCTAACAGCAAAATGTAATCAAAGAGAACATTTGCTCTTGAGAGATTTAGTACATCCTCTGCTAGTGTAAATTAGCATAACTTCATTAAAACCAGTGGAGCTATGTTGATTTAAACTCACTAAGACTCTTTGAGTACTTCAGCTCTTTGTATATCTGAGAAAGAAAAGTAGACCTGGAACTAGCATGTCAGTATCTTGCACATTAGTATGTTAATATTTGGGAGGCACAAATGTAGAAAATTGATAAAACATTTTATGCTGAGTTGTATGTTCCATATAGGAATGTCAGAAAGAAAAGAAACACATGTTTTCATGCTGGCATTGACAAATTTAAAAAAAAAAAAGAAAAAAAAAAAGAAAGAATTAAAGTCAAGCTTATTTCTGCAGTATCTTAAAGGCAGATTTCTGACAACTCAAGAGTTTTCTGGTATTGTATTCTAGTAGCTTTAGGTAAGAATATAAATTTTAGTGACTTTGCAATCGTGTATGGCTTTATTTGCAGCCAAACACAGTTAAAGCAAAGCAGATTAATTTGATTGCAAGCTATATATAGCACATACGTTCCACAGTCAGCTAAACTACTGGGTGATCTCTGGACATGCAGATACAGATAACACGGACATTTCATTTATCTATTTGATTCTGAATAACCTGTATAATTCTTCAAAAAGAGATGGAACATCTAAAAACAGGCATAACACTTGACAGATTTATCTGATCTACCATTCTGCTTCACAGCTTCATCTCTTTACATATCAAACCTATACAGTCCCAAAGGACTACATGAGGGGTGGAAAGGATTGGGTCCACCCTTCCAGCTAATGCTGAAGCAACCATCTGGGCAAGACAGTCATGTCATAATTTTAAAGGTTCAAAAGACCGCCACATCATTTTGCTGATACAGATCTGGGCAGAGGTGGGGTGGGGTTGGGGAGATATGGAGAAGGAACTTAAATAAAAACCAGCAAATACCACCAAAAGCAACACTAAAGTTGTGATTTGACCCTTTTTATAATCTGACCTTTTTACTCGCTTGAGATTAAGTCACTATCTCACTTTCAACAGGTTTTTTTGTTCCGATCATTTAAAACTAGTAAAACAGCTTTCCAAGAAAACAGGTTTTGCTAATTGCTCAACCACCATGTTAAAGTGTACAAACTCTGCTTACAGAGCCGGACATGCTAGTTAGTAAAGTACAGCAAGGGCTTACATGGGAAAGGGAGGTGTTGTACATAGAAGACCTCAGTGAGTCAAGTTAATTGTAAGTAAAAAAGTAAAGCTAAATAATTAAATTAACAACTTTGTAGCAACTTGAGTAACACCAATAACTTCAGCCTTATTTTTAGCTCTTGAGATACAAGGGAATAAAAAGCTATCATACTTTCTTCCCTAGAACAACTTGTAAATCTCCCTTGCCAAATCCTTGCCCTGCTAAGGGTCAAATCAAAAGAGAAAAAGACCTCTGCTTCTTAATTGGAAAGAGCTTGTTCCTCAGTTTACCAGGTTCCTTTCCATTCATATCCATTGTTCAAGAGAATTCTAAATCCAGCAGGCTTTATGGATGCCTTTGCAGTATATGATATTATCATATTATATATATACATACACATATAATATTTTATCATATAGGCCCAGATGTTGTCTCAAGCTTATTAAGTCATTATTCATTTTCTAAATTCCTCCTTCCAAAATTCTCCTTATTGATTTGGTAACCTTTTATTTGAACACTTTTTTAAGATGCTTGGTTTTTGCGATATCCACTGTCAGATTTATGAAAGATGAAGGTGGCTATTCCTTTCTTTGATACAGTGGATCCCACTGAGTAGAAAAGATTGAACAAGCCATTTAGGTTCTTTTTAAGGTCTGCTAGTGCTTTTGTCTACAAAACTGTCTATGACTTAGCTCTAGTTTTCCGTTTTACTTATAGAATCAGCCAAACTGTTTATCTAAATACTGTGAGTCATCTGGGAGCTGTTCGTTTTGACCATTCACTGCTAGCTATTTGTGCTGTCACATTAGATGACAAGTTTTTATTAAAAGTGAAATAAGATTAACTCCTTTATTTTATCATAACAGAAGCTTACCAAGGAGCTGTGTGATATTTGTTCTCATGCTCTTTGAGCACTGGGGTGGGGGGTGGGGTGGGGTTTATGCTTATAAACCTAATGATTTTTTACCAGAAACATTTAAGTGTTTAGCAATAATCTGTAGATCTTTGCTGCAAACCTGCACATGACCACAGAATGGTTAAAGAACTCTGTGACTTTTCAAATGATGTGAAGGAACATAGTAGCATAACCACTAAGACTTGCAATAGATATAATAGAATTGGATTTGAATGGGCTTGACTGCAGAGGTCAGGGAAGGATGGGATTAGCATGGGTAAGAAAATTGGACAGACACCTTTATTTCGTTGCTGGTACCATGACAACTATTATACTGTTCAGAAATGATAGCTTCTGGAACCATACCTGAAGCAGGTAACTTTGATTTATTCTATGCTTTGTCATAATGTTTGGTAATACATTCAATGATGCTGTCTTATAAGCTGTCATCATCTTCATCTCATCCAAAAAGAACATCTCAATGTGATTTCAGCAGGGTTGTAAAGAGAGAAGTATCATGTGAAAGGCAGCTAAGTGCATCAGACAGCACCAGTAAGAACTTAGCTTGAGTGCTGTGGTTGATCTGGGACGTTGTAATTTAGAGACCTGGATCAAAAGGCAAGTTCAGATGAGAGTCATGAGAAGTGATCAGCAGCCTAGAAATTTTTACTTGTGGAGATTAAAAGCCATTAATCAATATAAGAAAAGGAAGAACAAAGATATGTAAACTGCTGCTGCTCAGAAAAAGTGGAATAATAAACTCTTCATAGAATGTCAGGCAAGAAATAAAAGTATAGACTGGAATTTAGGAAACTGCTTTCTCCTATAAAGATATATGAGCAATACATAGAAAGAGCCAGGAATTTTAATCACAGGAAAATTCAAATTACAAGTTAAACCTGTCAGGATTCACATTGCTTAGATTAATTTGGGGAGGATTATGTAGTCAATTTCCTGAGACTCTCAACTTTACTTTTGATGATATTTGTAGTAAGGTACTGTTAATCATCCCACACTCAGGTTCATGACTTCAGGGAAGAGGATGCCCCTATTTCATAATTGGTTCTGAGAATACTTAGAAGATGGAGAATACAGAAATTTGTAATTATTTAGCAAAGCAACACAGTAGTCTTGTACTGCATCGAATAATAAAGACACAGGCCTGCATGATGTGTTGCTGCTTTGCCCTTGTGTCCTTGTCATTCAGTACAAAAGCAGAGTGAAAACAAGAGCTGAACACAAGAGAGAAACAGAAGGACAGAATTAATAACTAAATTGTCTCATGTTTCACTTAGGTCTTGTTGGTTTCTTTAACCCAGTGGAAGCTTTAGTAACATGGCCTTCCAGTACCTAAAGGGGGCCTATAGGAAAGATGGGGAACGTCTTTTTCATAGGGCCAGCTGTGTTAGGACAAGGGGAAATGGTTTTAAACTAGAACAGGGTAGGTTCAGGCTAGAGGTAAGGAAGAAATTTTTTACAATGAGAGTGGTAAAACACTGGAACAGGTTGCCCAGAGAGGTAGTGGAGGCCCCATCCCTGGAAACATTCAAGGCCAGGTTGGATGGGGCTCTGAGCAATCTGATCTAGTTAGCAGTGTCCCTGCTCACTGCAGGGGGGTTGGACTAGATGACCACTAGTGGTCCCTTCCAACCCTAAACATTCTATGATTCTATGATTCTAAGACCTTGTCATTCAGTACAAAAGCAGAGTGAAAACAAGAGCTGAACACAAGAGAGAAACAGAAGGACAGAATTAATAACTAAATTGTCTCATGTTTCACTTAGGTCTTGTTGGTTTCTTTAACCCAGTGGAAGCTTTAGTAACAGCAACAGTGCATTTCCTGCTAAAGAAAGTTTTCTTCATAAAACTTTTTAAACAGAAATTTTCAAGAATTGATGCAACTTCTTTCATGAAATTTTCTTTTCAGAAGACAGAACCATGGCATTTCTATTCCCTGTTTTGAATCTGCTCTTTTTAATGACTTTATTAAATTACTTCCCTTATGTGTGTATCAATTCCCACATTGAATGTGGGCTGCATGGAATGACACAACAATAAATACCTCAAAGACTACAAGATGTCCTGGGGGAGGCCTGAGGAGGGGCTGGTAAGTGCATTCAGGGTCATAAGACCTGATATGGAAAATTTAGAAAACCTGTAAGTGTGTTGCTACTACATATAACCAAAGCTTTGCTCACGTATTTCAACCATGATCTTTTCATCTTTAAGGGAACGTTGTGCTCTGGGAAACTGCAAGGTTTCAAGGACACGAGAAAGCAGCTAGCTTAGCCAAATGACAAAATTCAAGAGAACTGTAATCTGGACCATTAACCATTTCTAATACATCAGGAATATTTCACTGTTGCATTTGGGTTTTCCATTACAAGAATATCCTCCCCTTACCCCCTCTCCAGGATATGAATCCAGTTTTATTAGAGCATGAAAAATATGTCCTCTTCTGCAGTGGTGTGGCTGAGTGGAATAAAAGATGGCTCTGATGATATATACCCTCAATTGCACTAATAACGTCTCATTTTTTCCCAACTCACCCTGTTACCACTGATAGAAGTGTTTCTGCTACTGCTGTGAGGCGTCACTGTGATTATTACTGTTCCCTTAGTGTCTTTTATGCTCTGGGATCCAATCCAGAAAAGCATTCTGTTTCAGGAGATTTACGTGGCCAGATTGCACAAAGAAAAATGATAACTTGAACAGCAGCCCTATTTTTTACAAGGACATTTTTACAAGTCTAAGACATCATGCCAGAAATATCCTTCCTTGTCACACATAGTTCACTAACTCTAGAGCTAGTCCTACCTTTGGGTTTTCTTAACCCTGAAATCAAAAAGTTCTAATTTGGGACATAGCTTGAATAACTTATTAGCTACTGATAAGTTGAAGATCAACAGAACTTTCCAAGAAAAAAAAAAATAGTTCAGTTTCTAAGAATTTTGACCCACTTAAGCTCTCTGCCTCAGCAGACATAAAAGCTAATGACCTCCTAGATACATGTGATATTTGCTGGAGCAGTATTATCACATTTTCTGTGAAGGTATTGTTTTAGTTATTATTTTGCACATTCTGGCCAGTATTTAGTAGGAAACCAATAATTTTTAATATCTTTTAAAATCCTTCAATATTTTTGAGATGTTTTTGAATGTTCCCTGACAGCCCTTGTGATTTCATAGTTTGACAGACTTAAGTGCACATATGGCATTCACATATATATGTCATTCCACACCTGGCTTCCATTTTCAATCTGCATTTTAACTACTGCAGACTGTTTTGGTAAATAATTAAGAGACATTTCATTCCTTATAAAATGGATAATGTTCCTTCCTTATGCATGCACATCACTATTCTTTTTCGAGCCCTTCAATATTTTTTAAGAACTTTCTCTTACCAATGGGCTGCTATCAGATGCCATTTTGTTCTTCAGAAACAATAAACCTCATCAACCTTTTTTCATTATTTAACCTGAGACTAAAATAATATCTTGGCCAGAATTAGACTATGATCTGTATTACAGCCATCAGCATGCCATACTCATCTGAATAAATACACCTGTAAACCATTTTTTGCTTGCAAATATAATACCAACAACTATATTATATATTGCAAATTCTCATTTTAGTTAAATTGGTCTAAGTTAGAATGAACTAAATTGACTGCACCATTCATCATTGTTGCAGGATTAATGCCTTTCACCATTGTAAACCCAAAGCAATGACAATAGTCCTTTAGCATTTTATAATTTTACATAATGGATAAGAAAAGAGAGAGAACATTCAACCAGTGTAAATTACGTATTTTATACAATATTGCTTAACTGATACACCAGTCATACTTTAACAGGAAATACTAACCTGACACTGGCAAAATCTGGCTACAAAACAGCAGTGATAGTAGTTGGGATAAAAGAACCTATAGCTTGCTCATCTAATGCAGTCTTAGCAAACGTAACTGAAGCTGAGGAGCTTAGGAGATTGAGACCTACATTAAAGCACATAATCATCCGTGGGACTGTTTTCTTCTTTGTGTTCTGCCCTTGTGATATATTAATTGCATATCTGTATCCTGGCCTCAAGGAAGTACTTAAAATGTTTTGATAAATATCTGATGACTTACAATTTTTATCACCAATTTCAAAACAGGAGCCTGAAAATGCCCATGATCCTTAACTCACTTGAAGATCAAAGAATCTATTTTACAAAGGTGCTAAGGGACTACGTGCTGAAGGACAGCATACCTCTTTAATTCAGAAATAGTTTCCAAACAGTATCGTGGGGTTTTTTTGGATTATTACCTAAGCAGGCAACTGTTGTTTAATTGTGGAAATAACTGCCAGATTGAATGAATATGTTTGGTTTGAAAAGAATGTGTACTGCTTGCCAGATATACCGGATGTGTTCTCATGTGAGCCAGCGGTTTGGCCCAAGGGCTTCTCTGGGCCAGGGAGGCTCCTTTCCACAGCAGGTACCACAGAAGCCGTAGGACTCACTTGCATCTTCATGACCCTGAGCAGCAGAAGCAGGTCTCAGTGGACGATGTTGGTAGCACTCACAGAATCAGCAGTTCATCCCCTCACAACTATTCTGCTTGTGTACTCATATCTTTTTGAAGGAGAAACTGTGTAAAGAAATCTGCTTTGAGAATACTGCTTGCTCCGAGAGGTTTCCTTGTGAATTTAATTCTTAGCATCTAGCATGGTGTTGAAAAATCCCATGAAGACCACTAGCATGCCATGAACATGCACCAAGTTAGTTCTGATTTATAATACATGATTGAGGAATTTACAGTAGTTAACATTATGTTCACACTCTTGGGAACCGTTATTGTTAATACTAACACAGTCTGAGAACTTATATTTTTACTATCCCTAAATACTTGTATGGAATAACTCTTATGACTTATAGTGTCACTATAGGTATATGCAGAATCAAATAAAAAAAAGAAAATCTACCCATAGAAATTTCTACCTCCATTCTTCAGGAAAAAAGAAGAGACTACATTAACGAATAATTATTCCCCTTTTCCAGAAGTAATTCAAATGAAAGCTAATGTGACTAATAAAGTAATTGTAATTGAATGATACATTTCAGATGTGTTAGAGTCTTCCCAGAAACTCAGACAATGAGTTCACATTTATGTCTCCACATTTTGAATGACTTCTTTAATCGGATGTGCTACAGCATATCCGATTTGCAGCATATCATTCAGAATGTAATGGGGATGCAGGAACATGTGTGATGGCTTTTAAGAGAGCCCTAGAGAAGTATTCTACAAAGGGTAGATCAGTGAAGCAGTATAGCACAAATTTATTGCTGTCATACCAGACTACCCCTCAGTCTACCAGCTCAAAGTTGCCTAGGGAGCTGCTTTTGAAGAGATAGTTCCACGTAAGCGTTTCATTAGCAGCACATACCTCCTCAGCATGTTGGCAAATTAAACGGCAACAAAAAAGTCAAAACCCATTTGTCTTCTAATAAACCAGTATCTATATCCTAAATAAAACAATGCAGCTTGCCAAAGGGTAGCTAAGGTTAGATATTTGGAAATTTCCTCCATGGGTACCTATCCTCTGAGATGTTTATTTATATATTTTATCTAGTGACTATGTGTGCCCAAAACACATGAAACAGACCACTGAGAAGGGAGCAGAACCTGGGACTTTCTCTTGCTTGGAAATCTCTGGGAAATAAATTGAAGGTCTCTCACAAGCTCTCCACAAACTTTTCCTGAGACACCAGAAGGTCAGGTCAGAACAGTAACTTTCCTCAGAGCCTGGAATCAGCTGGAGGTTAAAAGTCCTCCTACAGGTGAAGAACTGGCTGTGATTCTCCTCAAAGACAAGTGGTAATTAAATTCCACACATCCTGGGGAAGTGCTCGTCAATGAGTTATTGTACAAAAACACAGCAGCAGCAATGCTTCCTCTGGCTGCATTTCAGAGGGGAAGAAGCAGCAACTTCCCACTTCTCCAGTACTCCTCCCAGCTTTGTTCTCAAAATAAAACCTAATCCCAGCATTCCCAGAGTCCTAAAACTCCTGGATTAAATTTTATTTGGAGCCTGAAAGTTTTATACTAAACACTGCGGTGCTTAGGCCCCTTAATAGATCTACTCCTTCATACATCAGCCTGTGAAAAAAATAAAATTAATATGTAATATGCTACAAAGGACAAATGAGAAACTTCTGTAAGCAAAAGTCTGACTGGGATGAGTATAACTCCCAACCTGGTCCAGAAAGGAAGATGAAACAAGTAGTCTAATTCAGTGCTCAGAACTAGTTACATTTTACTACATTATATTATACATCTGACTCTGGACCTAATGTAAGATACTGAATGACAAACTTCATTGAAGACACAAAAGAAGAAGGGCATGAGAAACATTACCCTGGTACCAGATAGCTTGGGGACCAGAACAAAAGACTGACAAATGGGACTGGCTATTTCAGGATGATATACTTAATGGAGTAGAACTATAGGACATAAATGAAGATGGAGGCCTAAGGGTAAAAATGAGTGATATCAGGAAAATGGAGATAAAGTGTGAGTTTGGCATGCTCTTACAGGATTAGACTGCAAATATTAAGGGATCGTCTGTTAATCCCTAATTATTCCATTATGTACATTACCAGTTATGCATTAGCTACTGTTGCTATCATTATCTTTTTCATCTGAGTGATTATTTGGACTATCAAGATAACTACTGGAAAGTACAGCACCAAATGCAATTTAAAATGGAAGGGCTAGATGAGCAGGTGTTTCAAGTCTTTCTTTCACGATAACATCTTCATTCCTTACAGGAGGTTTAAAGGAATGAAGATTTTATTTTGTTCTTGCTATGGTTTGTTTTTAAGCGTTTAGAACAATTTCTCAATTTCTCTGATGCAAATCAAGCGTAGCAAGGCACCAACATAATCCCTTATGTCAAAACCACAGAACATACTTTTACCAATGATCTTGTACAATAGCTCAATCTAGAAGACATCATTCAGCCTTGAAAAGTGATGAGCACTTACTATACACCAAATAAATTCTAACCACCAGTCCAACATCTTAATTTTACAAACCTTTATGTATCCACCATTTTCTAGCTGAAAATATCAAAATAAATGTTCCCTCCTCCTACTTGAAAACATATTATTCACATTCCTGAGATTCTAAGTATTAATTTAATCTCATATTCCCTTACTGGAAAAGGAAATATATATCATTAGAAAACCTGTAAAAGCAGGCACTTGTTCCTAGTCTTTTATAGGTAGGTTGAAGCTAAAATACTTTTGGTTTCAGAAACTAATTTTAGGTCATTTGTAGACATTTCCAAAATGCATTACTTCAAGTGGTTTTCCTGTGCCTGCTTGTGTTTAGTTACCTACTAAGCAGGGCTAGTTAGGCAATTAAAAAAAACATTCATTTTTATGGTTCACTCCTTTTTATTAATGACTAGTGAACAAAAAAGAGAGTAAAAGATGGCATTAGTAATTGAAACTGTTTTCTGTGTGTCTTCAAGCAATTACAAAAGACTAATTTAAGAATAAACATATATATTTTAATGTATATCTGTTATGGTTAGAAGTATGCCACTGTTCATTTTATCACATGCATATGCTTACTCAAATACACAAACATATGTGCATTTCTATATGTATTGCATAGAGTAGCTTATATATTATCCTGAGGAGATTATATTGCTTCAATTAATGTACCTTGGAAGGACTCCATTTATACATGTATTCCAAGTCCAATGAAGTATACACTGAAGTTTTGTACAGTACTGAAGTACACTAAGATAGCACAAAAGAAATATACACACAGACACACACACACATATATATATAAAATGGTTTCTTTTCATTCCTATTGCTGAGCCCTAGTAGCTATGCGAGCTGGAATGAAAGATACTTTGGGAAAAAGAGGTAAAATAGAAGAAAGAGTTTGATTGTGTAGTCCTTTCTATCAGGTAGGACCCTAATATTCAGGGTCCTACCTGATGTAAGAGTCATTCAGGACTCTTGTTTTTTTTACCTATATCTCATGTCAAATAGTTTCTGGGTAACCTTTGGAGAGGTGGGCCTGTGTGAACCTCATGAGGTTCAACAAGGCCAAGTGCAAGGTCATGCACCTGGGTCAGGGTAACCCCCAGTATCAATACAAGTTGAGGGAAGAAAGGATTGAGAGCAGCCCTGCCGAGAGGGACTTGGGGGTACTGATGGACAAAAAGCTGGACATGAGCTGGCAATGTGCACTGGAAGCCCAGAAGGCCAACTGTACTCTGGGCTGCATAAGGAGAAGCGTGGCCAGCAGGTCGAGGGAGGGGATTCTGCCCCTCTACTGTGCTCTGCTGAGACCTCACCTGGAGTACTGTGTCCAGCTCTGGAGCCCTCAGCACAAGAAGGACATGGAACTGTTGGAGCGGGTCCAGAGGAGGGCCACAAAAATGATCCAAGGGCTGGAGCACCTCTCCTATGAGGACAGGCTGAGGGAGTTGGGCTTGTTTAGCCTGGAGAAGAGAAGGCTGTGGGGAGACCTGATTGTGGCCTTTCAGTACTTAAAGGGAGCCTATAGGAAAGACGAGGAAAATTTTTTAGTAGGGCCAGCTGTGACAGGACAAGGGGTAATGGTTTTAAACTAAACCAGGGTAGGTTTAGACTAGATATGAGGAAGAAATTCTTTACAATGAGGGTAGTGAAACACTGGAACGGGTTGCCCAGGGAGGTATTGGAGGCCCCATCCCTGGAAACATTCAAGGTCAGGTTGGACGGGGCTCTGAGCAACCTGATCTAGTTAGCGGTGTGCCTGCTCACTGCAGGGGCATTGGACTAGATGACCTCTAGGGGTCCCTTCCAACCCAAAACATTCTATGATTCTATGAACATGCAAAACCAATGGCTTTGCTGCAGAGTAAAACACACTTTTGCATATTTTCAGTTTCTTCTTTCTAAAAAACATTGCTACTCAATATTGTCCACTCAATATTATCTATTAATATAATTTTATGTATACTGGGGAAGCAGCAAAAGAAAATAACAGAGAGAGTTCCCTATTTTCCTTTGTAGCATAACATCTTGTGATTTTTTTTTTCTCTCATAATATGCATGTAGCCCCTAGGACACAGAACAAGCAGTAGCTTCTTGGAGCTCTGCTTTGAGCAGGAAAACAGATCCAGGGGCTTAAATACTGTGAAAAAGCTTGTTATAAGAACACTAAGATGAGCTTGGTGTAACAGTCTCTTATTTGCTGTGATCCCATTGGGAAATTGTAGACAGTATGGTTCGCCTGCAATCTGTGCTGGTCTCTTTCAAAGACAAAGAAGAAAAAGAAAAGACTGACCCTTTTTGTGGAATCAAAAGGAAGAAAAGTCAATAGGAAGCTCTTATATGCTCTTGAAAGGATGAGCTTTTCCATTTGAATCTTACAAATTACCTATTCCTTTCAAGCTACTTTAAAAAGAAACCAATATTTTCTTGAGAAAGGGTTAAAAAGTCCTAAGTGTTTGAGTGGTAGAATTAGGAAACTCTTGTTTACACAATGTCTACAATACAAACTTCTGTTGGTCTAGGTATCTGAGTTAGAGCTACAGAAGGGTATGCTCTGAATGATATTATGCTACAGGTAGAAAAAGCCTGTAGCTACATTTCTCACCTCTTTGCAGACTTCTTGGAAGGCTGGAGGGATCAACAAGAATTGATTATACACCATAAGGCAGAGTTTTGCCAAAATATGCCAGGAGTGTTTTGCCTACTTCAGCTACAGCATCAGCTAGATATTAATCTAGGTCTTAGGTTAAGCCAACACAAGGTAATTCTTTAATTTGGTTTAAGTCTTCCAAGCACAGAGCTGGGTGAATACCACAAAAACCTTTTTGTATGAACTTAGTTCTTTTCTTTTTTCTTTTTTTTTTTTTTTTTTTTAACATTTGCTCACATCCCCTTTGCATTGCTTCTCCACAAAAAGATATTGGGATTAGTTCCTTGTTGGCCATACACAACAACTGTTTGGAATAGAGATCCCTACACCTTGATTTGTGCACACCCACACCAACAGCAGTAGTGCTGGTATGGAGTGAGAAAATTTCTGGCAATTTCAGAGAGGTACCATTTAGGAAGTCAAAATAACCTTTATGCTAAGACCATTAGTAGATAATTGCATCTTGTGTCAGTGGGATGATATGGATGCAGCAAGTCTGTACTGAAGTCTCTACTACGAAATATCTAAACAACAAAGGTTTTGTTTAGGATTAATTAATGAGATCAGAATATGGAGGTACTAGAAGAGGAGAAATTTAAAGTATCTAAACCCAATATTTCTTACAGGTCTACTCCTCTGTACCTAAATGTGTTGCTTATCTGAGATATCTCAAGTTTCTTCAAGCCCTCTGATTGAGAACTGTTACATTTTTCTTGCTAGGAAAGAGAAACAAACCTATATTTTGTAGCTTATACAATACATTATATCAACATAGTTCAAGTTTCTATAAGGATCAGTAGAGGTCTAAGATAAGTTATGACATACAACAGAAATGATTGGTAATTATTTTCCAGAAATGAACAGGTTTTTTGTTTGATTGGATATGATTTGGACTATCTTCTGTTTTGAGTTTGTAGTACACCTTGCCTAATAATACCTTGATTACTAAGTAGGACTTCTAGGCACTATCGTAATACAAATACTAATAATGAAAAATTATGTTAATTAAGTTAATAGTCTTATGTTAATACATTAGTAAAATACTTTAAAAGCATAAGACATGTCTAAAGTTTTAAAGATGAAGCAAGAAAAAAACGATTACATAATAGTTTAAAAATTAGCCCTTCTCAAATTCATACACCTTTGCCAGTCCCCTATTCACTCTCAGATGCGTGTGTATACAAACAGGAAAAAAATACCATTTTGTATATGCAAAATATGTAGGGGAACCAATAGAATAGAGATAGGAATCTTCTGTATTTGGATTCAGTTGTCATTTCTAGACTATCTGCATGTCCAATCTAGTCCCAGATGGCACACAGGATGACAAATACCATCTCTCATTGTCAGCAGCAGAACACAAATTGGAATTTTGCAAGTTGTGTGTATGGGTGCATATATGTCTGCATGTCTGTATGTAATTAAATGCAACAGTGACTTGCTTGGTAGATTGGCTCCTTAACTCATCCTAAGAGCATGAATCAGAAATAAGGGGCTTTGGTTTAATGTAAAGCAGTTTTACACAGAATACTTTACTTCTAAGACTTCATATTGTGCTACTGTCAAAAACAAGGCAGAGGAAGATGTGAAAGTCCTGAACCAGAGGCAGGATGCTAAGCAGCTGTATAATCCATCACCTTCAA
The DNA here is from genome assembly GCF_000687185.1 of Egretta garzetta. Lineage (NCBI taxonomy): Eukaryota > Metazoa > Chordata > Aves > Pelecaniformes > Ardeidae > Egretta > Egretta garzetta. The sequence goes on from NW_009260410.1 coordinate 3,510,101, forward strand.
AAACTCTTCTTGTTAGGCTCCATCGTAGATGCTTTTGATTTATGACCTCCATGGCAGAAGTCTTGCAAAAAAGTCCAACTAAGTAGAGGGCTGTAGTCCTTAATGAATTTCATTCTGGTTTCTTAGTCAACAAATCTGCTTTTTTCCTATGGCCCAATGCTGCCCAAAGGATGCAACTGTTACATCCCCTTTGCCTGTAATTTCTTGATAATATTATCTACAGTTTGAAACTATGTTGTTTGTTTATCCATAGTTGCTAGATTTTGAACTCACCAAACCAAATGTGGCACTGTGTCAACAGGCAGGCCTGACACAGACTTACATTCAAGAAATAGACTGCTGGCACCTTAATTGAACCTTGCTTGTGATTCTCAAGCTACCTGGTGAGCAGGTCCACTAGTAAAGGTATTTTTATCTCTGAAGAAATGACAGGAAACAGGTCATTTCTTGTGTCATTGTGACACCTTTAAGTAATGAAAGAAAGATTATTAACTATATCCATGCTTAAGCAATGTTGGGCCTTCTGGAGCCCAGGCTCTCATTTTCATTTCCAACTGGGAAGGAACAAAAAGACTAATTGCTTACAATGGTCTAGAAGGAAAGAAGGAGAGTTTAAAGGGCAGAACCAAAATAATCTAAATACTATGTTGTTGTTTTAGACTCTGAACTGTACAACCATTAGCACGAAAAGATGAAAATTTACTGAGGTCATATTTTTCTCAGTTTACATATTTCTTGATTATATTGTCCTCACGTTTCTGAAGCTAACCTTGAAAAAGTTAATCTGCATGTACAGCTTGTAATGTTATCTGTCTACTTTGCAGACAGAAGCCTGAGTTACGAACTACCTTACTAATTTCTATGGGGTTTTTTTTGTCTGTTTGGTTGTTTTGTTTGGGTTTTGGTTTGGTTTTTTTCTTTTCATTTGAGACCTGTAACATACAACGTCTATCTTAGAAACATGAAGTCTTCATGGTTGATTACTTAAAGGGGAAAAAAAGAGAAAATAGCTGTCTTGTGATCCAGATGATCTTTCTCATCTTCCTACTACTCTAAATAGTATATTATATTTACTCAGAAAAGGCACTTTTAAAAAAGAGAAACTGCACTTTATTTCTGAAGATGAACAAACACATTCAAGAGAGCTAGTAGTCAAATTAGGTCCAGCTTGACTATAAGTAATGTCTCATTATCACCCTGAAATACTGATCCTAGGGTTTTAGCCTATGGAGTCTTCAAGGCCTTTAGAAGAAGAAATGGAGACATGAATAAAATGCAAGTGAAGTGCTTTCAGGTTTCAAAAATAATTAAAAGGAGCAATAGTTGTAAAGGCAAAGAACGTAACTTGCAATATAAACTTACAGCTTGGATATGTTTTACTATCAATCTTAGTAGTTAATACCCTGCTTTGTTTGCTAATGATGAACAAAACCAAGCCCTTTGCCCTTACAGGATTTGAAGCTTCATTTCTGAATTGAAACAATAGAAAAAAAACCAAATCTGCATAAGCCCGTGTCCAGTATGCATTTCAGTTCAAATACAGGAGGTTTTTCTCTTAGTCATCAAGCAAATCTTTGTAACAAGAGATGCACAGCTGAAGAGAAAATTCAGAGCCATTCCATTCCCAAGCGTAAATTGTGATGGTTTGGCATTCTTCCTTTGCATCTCCCTGGATCAGAGCAGCTCACTGGATACTGACACCTTTCATAATCCAAAACCAGCTAAAAGAGCCAGGTCAAGCCCATGTGATTTTGTCACTAAAACTACACAATGCAGTTTCTGTAGAGAGAGTATAGTCTCTATCTTGTAAGTAGAGGACTGGGACAAAAGTTGTAATAATTTGTAGCAACTTTAAATTAAGAAAAATGTGAATTCTCTTATTTATGTCCGCTGTGATTACTTCTTAGGTTTCTTCTGTTTATAGTAGAAAATAAAGAAATATCAGTCTAGACAGTGCTTAGTGACAGTATATGTAATTGTCTTGAGATCTGAGGATTTTTAATCTGATCTTTTGTTGTTTAAAAAGATTGTGTTGAATTTACAGCATCTGTTGTTATTATTATTCTTCAATATAATATGGACTCCACAATATAGTTAAATTACCTCAGTCCTCAGCATAATACAACAGTGCAATGAAGAGTTCCTAATCAGAGTTAGGTTCTTCACAGATGCAAAATGAATCCATTCATATTCAAACAGTAAAATTAAATTGCAGGTTACCAGGGGATTTAATCTTGATTTGCAGCTATTTATGATAAATGGGATTCAGGATGCTGGTGTCAATGAACTGCTCTTTACTGAAGGGAGAGATAACAGCAGCAGGACTTAAGGAAAATTAGCTACCAGGCTTGTTAAAATAACTGAATGATGAGATGCACCAATTAAAAATAATTTAGCAAGTTTGCATATAGGTAACTCACTAGAAGATCATAGATACTTCAGCTTCATAGGGGCATTTTATCTCTTTGAGGTATAATAATTAAAACAGCCATTAGTGATAATGGGAATTATTCTTACAAATCCTCCCATTCATTTCTTTGACATAATAGATCCCAAAATCTATTTATGTTGGGGTTTTTTCCTTATTGTAACCAACTCTATAAATCTACAAATTATGAAAGTATAATGCCTTAAGTTCTTAAAAAGTCAAAGAAAAGTGTTATTTATCTATCATGGTTTTCCATCTTTACAAAAATTAGAAAGAAAATAGTTTCCAAAATGGTGAGCAAGGATTGCATGGTAACGTGGATACATGTGTATGTGCATGTACGTATCTGTGTGCATATGAATGTACCTGGCTCTTAAAGAAAAGACAGAGGACAGGGAGGTTATATCTAGAGTATGCCTGAAAGTTACACCAGCCTGGAAAACAGTACCAAATTTTCTAATACGTATCTCCGTTACATAAGATAATTGAATGGTTAATTAAGAGATTCTTACAGGAGACCAATTTATTGTAAACCAGAGTTGTGATGCCTATAAGGAAGGTAGTATGTTTCTCTTGAAGATCCCCAAAATGAGGACAAATCTGCCTCATTTTATGAACCAAACATTACAGTACAAAATATGTAGGCCAATTTTAGATAAACATATATTAATGAAAAAATATCTTAAAATATGAAACAGTAATAACAAAATAGATAGGTGTGTTTAACAAAGCTCATGATATAGAGCACAGGCTTGAAACCTTAGCCATCCATTGTTTCCATGCCTGAAGACATGACAACTTTCATGCTTGAGTAAACAGTGTATTTGCCTTTCTTTTATGCTGGGAATATTTCCCATCTAGAATGCTTCTGCTACAACCTATGACAATATTTGCTTATGACTAGGGACAGTATTTTATCAGAACACCAAAGCTCAGGAATTTGACAGCCATAAAAATGTTCACCAGATTTTCTCCCATTTGCCTCAATTGATTTTTCATGGAACAGTAAGTTAGCAGAAGCTGATAGACATATCATTACTAACTAAGCACCTTTGATTTTAAATACCGATTTTAAGGCAACACGTAAGATCTAGATTAATGAATTGCCAGGTCCTTGCTAAATGACAGTCACTTAAAGTCCTTCCAGAATGGAGTTCTGTTGGGCAAATATTTGGGAAATGAAGTCTGCATGAGATGAGACCAAAATTTTCCACAGCAATCTACACTCAAAGGTCTTCTTCCCTCATTAACTGAGTTAAATCAGATGTATATTTAGACAGGGCTGAAACAATAGTACCAAAAGGAATGTTTGTGTGTGCATGTGTATATATATATGCTCGGGAACATTCCCATAAAAGTAAGGCTGTATTTTAAAATCAAGTCCCTTATCCACGTATTTAAGTGAGTTTCTAATTCAAAGCATTGACTATTGCTCTTGAAATAGCATTTTTATTATTGTATCTCCTCTTTAATTTTTTTCTGAGCTCTTCTCTTTTTGGTAGATTGTTTGCTGGTATGCTTAGAAGAAAGAGAATTGCCCGTACAGAGACTTTCATGCCAGAGCTCAGCCTGTGAATTCTGTGGCCTTTTGAACACTCACTAATTGTGTGACAAAATGTGAAATCTTTCTTCACAGGCAAAGAGCTGACAGTTGCTTAAAGGCTACTTGAAAATTCTGGTGCAAGGTTCACAACTGAGTTAGCAAAGATACACCCTTTACTTCCTCTACAATCAATAAGAAAATTCTTAATTGGCAGTCTTTCCCACTTCAGAATAAACTTTGAAACACAGTTAAAATAGAAGATAAAAATATGCAAGCAGTAACAAAATCCAGAGCCAAACCAATCTGTGTTTATTTAAAATGTGAAAGACCAAAGGGGAAAAGCTGGGGCTACAGTAAAACCTTCTGCTCATAATGCAGTAATATTTAATAAATATGAATGGGTTGAAGAAAATATTAGCGGCCTATGCTAAACTATAGAGACAAATTCTTGGGGGCTAAGAGCACTATGCACAGAAAATTTCCACTAAAGTAAAGCTTACATAGTGCAGGATTTAGAATAACTTTCCTGTGGGAAAAATTATTGTCCCGAGTTCTGCATGTGCATTGAAAGACAAAACCTGAAATTTTCCAATTTGAATATTTCAAATATTTTTTGTATAAAACTTGCCTGTGCTAAACTTGTCACATAAACAAGATGCTACAAAGAACAAAGCCCGGCCTGACAATTTGCAAAAATATCTGTCAAGCTTCTGCAGATCTCTCCTGCATTGCTGTCTCTTGTTCTGAGCTCAGTGGGAGCAGGTGAATGAGGTGGCAGCTCAGGCAAAATTCAAGAAAAACCTGTACTGGTTACTTGCCCCAGGTAAGACAGAACAAGGTTAAAGAGAATGACAATATCATTTGATAGCAGAGCATGTGTTTGTGCAAGGGTGTGTGTGCACAAAGAGCAGTTAAAGATTTTTAAAGGAAATCTATGGATTTGATGATGACAGACCTTTTACAAACACAGTTAGTTGTCCTACATAAATATATGTGTATATATATACAAACATATATACCCTTATTACAGGAATTTGTAAGTAAATGGCCTTGGAATGTACGTGTTGCTATGCAGATGCCTGTACTGACAAAGCTGCCACTCAAAGGAAAGTCTCTGTCCTATTATGACACTTTGATTTTGTAGTGTGTATATAAAATGAATCAAAACCTCTATATATTCTTGCCAGAAAGAGTTTAAAGAGTAAACCTGTTTCTCCAGGTAGAGATTATTGATGCCTGATTTCACAAATTATACCCTCTTAGCACAAACATGCTCTTTCTTTAAAAGCATGTACCCCAAATAAGATTTTTCATTACACCAATCTGCTTCTCAACTCATCAGCAATGACAACAGGTTGTCTGTTCTCCCTTTCCAAAAAAGTCAGGAAGTTCATAGGATTCTGTTGATTACAGGTCACTATTAGATTTGTTTATGTCAATTCCTTTTCCTACTATTTTGCATAATTAATGAGGCTGAAATATTTCTTATTAAAAACTGTATGTGGTTTATTTGTTTTCAGATATATGAGTATTTAAAACTGTCAGGCCAATCATTAAAATTCCTTTGTAAACTCCAACTTCACCAGTAAAATTAACGTTACTTACTGCCCTAATTTTTCCCTTGAGCTAGAAAGCTCTTACCTACTGCAGTCTATTACGGAGAATTTTGATGCTATTGGCAACCAGTACACAAAGGAGGATTCCAAATTATGAATTCTCCTAGTGATCTCTCCCAGCAATATGCAGTAATGCAAGAGATTATATAAAAGAACATAATAATCCTAAAAATACTTCTGTTTCTTGTTTTTATTTTATTCTTCCTGTGCCATAAAAATACCGCAAGTATTATTATCCTTTTGTACAGTTACTGCAAGGCTCCTGTGGCTCCTGTGTGTTTGCACACAGTGTAGTAAGTGTGTAACTTAGTCTACAGAGTTCATCTTACCAAATCTCTGCCAATCCCCACAAACGTTTGGTCAAGGTATTACCTTTCAGAAACTGTTTCTGGTGAACACAGATACTAAACCAGAAACTCACACTGCTACAGCAGCAAAAACATGAAGAAAAACCTATGTGTTCTCGAAATTTACTATGTAAATATGGTCTCTAAGAATACCAGAGGTTGTCTGGGACTTTGGTTTGGTATTTCCCCTATTCTGCAAATTATATTCTTTTTTTATTCTTCCCATGTGTATGAATTCAGTTTTGCATCACAGCTTACGTCCGTAAGACCTGTTCAGGTATGCCACAGGCACAGTTTTGAGGTGCAATGTTAAAACATTGTATCCATGCTTCCATTAGCAACTGGCAGAAGCACCAACTGTGCCAAAATGTTACCCATGCTATGGGAGTTACATCTACACAATGCCATAACAACACCCATATGGATAGAAGAGTCAAACCAAATAATTTAGTATAGGCATGGTGTTGAACTTTGATCGGGATTTGCTAAACATGTTACAAAACTAAGTACATTAACTAAGTACAAGATTAAGCACTTTTTTTTTCCTTAGGCAAGAGCTGATTAAAAGAAAAGTCTCATCTCTATTGCCCATTAAAGGTTTAATTTTTAGCAACAAATAGTATCTTTGGTCAGGAAGAGTTTGTGATCTGTTTTTCAATAACAGCTGTGTTTTAAAGACCCACCAACAAAGAACTGTCCCAGATAAATATCCTACCTTTTCCAGAAACTTTTGTACAGAGTTCACTTAGCAGCATTACAAAAATTGCTTGCAAGTGCACCAGATCCACATAAGCCTGTTATTCCTGCACACTTGCATAAATGAGTTACTGCAAAATTATTTGTATTTCTGTGAAGCATCTACTGAAAATAGATTGGATTTACTATCAGGAATAAACTACAATGAATGCTAGGATAAATACATCACGCAGATAATCACAGAATAGCAAAGGCAAAGTTAAGAATATATCTATAGATTAATTATTTTCTTTGGTATGATTTTATTGACATATACTTAAAATTTTTAAACAGCTTAAAACCAGAATGGTCTCATCTATATGGTAAGAAAATTTAATGTGTGTCCAAGGAATCTTATTATCTTGCCAAAAAAAGGCTACACAGAATAACATATACCACACGCCATGATACATGAAGAAACACAGGAGATATAAGCTTATAGGTAGTTGTGCAAGTGTTCTGCAAATCATTTTAGAGCCATTTTGGTGTAACACTGGGGCTGATGTGACAGGACTGGCAACAACGCTGAATACAGTACTATTGATCCTGCGGAAAGACAATAGAGGATCTTTCACCAAGCAGCTCATCTCTTACTCTAAGTAGAAGTTAAGAGTGAGATCATCCTATTATTTCATTGTGGTGGAAATGAAAGTTCAGGGTATGCATGCTGCATGTTAAATTGGATAGTTATAGTCAGATTTCATAACCGTGGATAGAAGCATATGCAAATTTTAAAACAAACCTGCATCTGAATAAGCCAAAATCAAAATGGAATGCTACTCAGTGTTCAACCTTTAAAATTACATGTTAATATTTTTTCTCAGATGCACTCAAGGATGAGTTTTAGCTAATAGTAAGGCAGCGTTCATTTTACTAATCTATTCCTATCCTGCATTCCCTCACTGAAATTTTGAAGCCACGAGAAGGTAATGCAATGTAACTTTAAGCTTTAGATGTGTCTCTATGATAGGCACTCAGTTAAGGTCAATTCCAAATGAACATTAATTCAGGAAGGGTGGAAACAAAAGGGCTGCTAGTCCTTATGGGTTTACTGGATCAGCAAGAGGCCCATCTTGAAAGTGAATTAATACTGATTGTTGATTGGATTAACTGCTAACTTGTCTTATCTTCTGTACTTGAAGATTATTTCGTTAGAGGGAAATTAAAAAGATCGTATTTTGTTATTGGTAGGGAGGCATCTGAGAGGAACTTGCACAAAAGACAGGGAATTAAGCAGATTTTTTCCTGTACTGGATTTGTAAAGGTGAGCTTACACTCACAGCTAGGATGTTCTACCCTGGCCAGACCGTGGCCATGGCTCTTTGCTACTAAATGTGCCTGTCTGGGCTCTGTCCCATGTAATTTTATTGAATTTGTAGAAGGAAGTGCTCTATTTCTTCCCTGTATGCCTTGTTTGTGGCAGCTGACATGTAGACTCCCTATAGATAAATTATCTTTTTAGGGAACTGAGACAATCTTTTTTTAACAGAAATAAATACCAGGCAGGAACAAGCTGTCATGTGAAGTGGCTGTGTGAGTGCTACTTTCATTACAGATGAGATACAGGATTTGGTCAGCCTCTTTCATGACAGCAACACTGTTTGTTTACATGTGATCATGTTTATAATTATCAGCACTCGAGATTCTTTCATTCCTGTTGTGAAGAGGAAAAATCAAATAGTCATAATCCCATCATCATATACTATGTAATCACTCAAGAAGGATCAGAGAGGATAATGAATTACTCTACGTGGAGGCAGACTCTTAAGGTGACCAGAAGTTACAGATTTATTAAAAACATGTTTTTATATATGATGGGTGGTAGGCTCTGTGAGGTTGAACCTATAGTTAAAATGTAAACCAACCAGATTAAATGGCCTGGTGCAGACCATGGCAGTAAAAAAAAATAAAAAGAGAAAATAACTGTGTGCAGTAGTGTAAGAAAAAGACCACATATTCATATTCTTAAAATCGTCCTCAGAGGCAACTTGCATCAGTAATGGCAAAGCAACAGGTAGAGAGTGCCAAAGTGGCACAGACAGTGTATTCAAATACAGACAGTATGCTTATATTTAATAAGCACAGCAAGTGAACAATTGGATTTGAAAGGGAAATTAAATGGGCTGACCTAAGAGCAGAGGCATTTATTGTCTAGCTCTGTGCTTTCTATTCCATGATTACCGCAAAGCTCTTTTGTAAACCAATATGAAGGAACACATTACTGTGATTGTGCATCAGCTAAGCACGGTAGCCACAGTAGGAAATATAAAAACATTTTTAAAAGTCAAATTCAATCAGCTTTTACCTCCAAGCTTTTATATTCCCTTTTCTTTTAATCTCTTTTCCTGCATGATGCCTACTTTAAGCCTAACATTGTTTGCATGAATGCTATTTCTAGATGCCTGATAACATAATAAAGTAGAAAAATTAGCAAAGACTAAGAGGGAGACAGAACTCATATTCTAGCCCTCTCTAAGCTAAACCAGAAATAACTGCTTAGCTGGAACCACAAACAGACAATTAGTCTCAAATTGCAAGATTAACTCAAAAGGAAATGCAAGGACCAAAAATCTTCATGAGTGCTACAGTTTGTTATTGATTACAGATGAAAATTATCTTTATGAGTTGAGATCATCATCATAACACTGAATATGCATATGAGGTATAGCCAAGGAAAACAAGTATGAAGTTTCCCCTTCCTGGTGAACAAAATGCAGAAACCAAGCAAATAAGAACACTTAAACTGGGAAAATACTTGTCAAAGTTCTTGTGCAAGTACTAGTGAGTAGTTTCATCTTCTCTCCTGAATAGACAATTTATAGCATTTAGGCATTGAACCTCACACATTTTACTGTCCCTAATGCAATTGTTAGAGACTTTCTTGAGAAGCTTCCCAGATGTAAGCCCATGTTTCAAACCAGAATGCAAATCATTGAAGCCACAAGTAAAATAAAACAGATTATCTAAGTGAGGAACAGAGGATGTGAAAGCAGGACAAAGGGTGTCACAGGTAATTATAAAGATGCATCTGGTCCCTAGTTACTTTTGACAAAGCCGTTTTTGTGATTTATGGCAGGTGTTTGTTTATAAACCTATTCCAGCACAGACACACTGAAGCACATACATCATTCTGCCTGGTCTTCATTATTGGATAAGCATCATTTAAACAGAACCTAAATCCAGACTTCTGCTACCTTGACATAAAAATCAGGATCTTCTATTTGCCTGCATTAATTTATTTATTTTTATTGACCTATGGAGCTGGGTTGCATTTGACAAAGGGTGTACACTTACCCCACACTTGATGCAACAAGAAAAGTGAATGTAAGAGTGCTGAAGTTCATGAAAAACTGCTAGCAAGCAGTACCTCTTGTAATATCAATATCTATTTTTTGTGCCCTGCAACTTGTGTTTTATGGAAATGCAGGATAACCAACGTGCAAGTTTGAGCAACTACAACTCTGGCAAACAACCAGAATCAGCTGCAGTGTGTCCTTACCCTGCAGTTGTGTCCACTGAATAAAACAGGCATCCACCTGGCAACCTATTCAAGAGACATGGAGCTAGTTTGGCAGTTGTGGATTTTTTTGGGGGGGGCTTGTTTTGGCAACTGAACTCTCAGTGCCAAAAATACCTGATAGGAAACAGTCGTGTTGGTTTGGGGTTTTGTTTGTTTGAGGGTTTTTGTGTGGTTGGGTTTTTTTTAATACATTTTCCAATACGTGAAGTTTGATATAGTCCAAATTTTTCTTAGCCTGTACCAGGAAAACCCAGACCTGAGGAATAACTCCCATTACTGTGGCAGAGAGTTGTGCAGTCAGTTCATGTGAGCAGCACATTTTTAATTTCTTGATTTTTATCATCACTGAATATTTCTTGGTGGAAACAAAGCTAAACAAAAAAGCACAGCAAAACCCCATGAAAACAGAACCCTTTGTAGATTGCAAAATAAATACCTAGAGCTCTTCTTGCTAGGAAAGGTAAAGCTGCATAACGATATGACCTGGTTTTGTAAGTTTGTACTGTCAATAAACAGCTTGACATAGAAAAGGAAGTGAAACAATTTAGAAATTGTGCACAACATGAAGTATATTTTGAGTTTTTAGGAAAAATTATGGTAGTAGAGAATACTATTTTTATTGTAGTTGTAGGTTAACTACAGCATATTTGCATGCAAAAAGGAGTGAAAATGTAAGGGAATAAAAGTTGAATGTCGCAAACTTAATGGCCTCATATTCCTACTTCTGCTGAGTACATTAAATTCTAAGTCCAGTAGTTTCCTAACTCTTAACTGTTACAGAACTTAAACTTATTAGAGGAAAAAAGACACTAAGGAATATATTTGGAAAAGAACAAACAAAAAAGACTTTTGATTACAATCAAATCTTCACAAATATTTCATTGTGAAAGTCAAGCCATGCCAATAACCTCAATCAGATAAAACATACCACAATATTCTTCAAATCAGAGCACCAATTTCAATAAGCAGAAGAGATATTTTCTGAATGGAAACAAAGCTTACCCTAATTACTATCTGTTATGATGAAGGTCTCTGTTATTGAGTACTCAAAAATCAAAGCACCAAAAGAATTTTTAGAAATAGTTATACGTTTATAGACCACCCTAGATACGAACTAAACCATGCTAATTATTGACTGGCCCTGGAGCTATTTCACTTTACGCTAACAGGTTGTCAACATGAGTACTAGAAACTTACAGAAAATACAAAATAAAGAAACTTACAGAAAATATAAAGTAAAAATGAAGGACCTTGTCTTTCATTTTTATTTCAAAGTAACTCCATGTATTGGACTAATACAGAAAAATAACTAATACTAAAGGCTTTACAGAAAATGTTATTTGCAACAATGATGCCAACTACTGTAAAATTAATTTTTGATCTGCCCAAGTCACTTCTTCACTTCCTATTGAAGACCATCCATACAGGTTCAACTGTTACCTCCTCCCTGTAATTTGGTTGCTGAATGCAAGTCAGCTGGAATACCGCTTAACTGTAAATAAAGACTCATCATAACTTCTTGTTTTAGCAGCACAGCAGAGTTACTTAGAGCATCTATTCATCATGAAATTGCACATCCAGAACATGCATGCACATTTTGTAACACTGATCTAATGACAAGCCATGCATTTCTCCATAATTTCAAATGTATTTAAAATTACATTATTTGCTAATGAATATGAACAATTAATCATTTGTCTGTAAGATGTTATTGTTCAACTCACGGTGCACATTCAGTAACCAAAATATATATTAAATCAATATACTTTTGAAGGAACTCAAGGCCTACTTTACCACAGCACCACTGAAAAGAGAGTTGGAAAGGATATCGAGGAGTCCTGTTGGCCCTTTCCCTGCCCCAGCACAGGATTAACTATATCTATATTGTTCCAGATAGATGTTTATTCTACCTGCCTGTAAGGACCTCTAGTGTTGATGTGAAGTGGCCCTGAGCCACAATTGGAGTCTTCAGGTCAGACTGTCTTGCTTTTCATTAAAGAGAGCATGCCATCTGGAAAATTATTTCCAATTTCTGCTCCAAGGGTTCTTCTTGTCACTATTATTGCTTAGAACAATGTAACCCTTTAGACAGAGAAACCCTAAAAGAAGAGGGCTTGAAACAAATCTCTCATCTGCACTTTGTGCCTTGACAAGTTAGGTCTCTCCCTTCAGGTTTGTTTCCAATGCAACAGCCCAGTCCTTTCCTGAACTGTACAGTCTGAAATTACACTGAGCAGTACACAACCACTCACTTTGTCCTTTTCCCTCTATTTAGAGGCAGGCATCACAGATGTATATCTCATTTTTTCTGATCCCTTGCCAACCCTCCATGTGCTCTCAAAAACCACAACTGCAGATCTGGACTATCCACAGATGAAGTTCATCAGCCTCACCTGATTTAAGAGCAGTTAAGTATTCTCTGCTTTCTGTTCTTTTCTTTATCAAGATTGAAAGGTTTTCTCGTTGTTGTTTTTTCCCTTCTCTCCTTTCTTCTGTTCAGTTTACTTTTTAGTAAAGGTTGATGCAAAAAAAAAAAAGAGGCACTAAACACTTTTAGTTTCTCAGCATCATCTGTCAACAGCCTTCATTCACTCAGAGGCGAGTGCACAGATTGCAAGTTTGAGTTGGCCACTACACATGCTGTGCAAGGGAAAGGAGGATTTCTTCACTTCGTTACACTGCTGTACATCCTTGAAAGTGCCAGATACACCAGCCAATTTTTACTGACAAATTCTACATACCAAGATCCCTTTGGCATTACTGGAAGCACAGGAAGGGATGATCTGATTCTTACATTGCTAACAAAAATTTTATGCCCTCTGTAACATTTTTAAATAAAGAACGGTAGCAAGCTGACCTATTTTCTAACATATAGAAAGCCTCAGAACCACACAGTTAGAATTCTCACCATGAAATTCCAGTACACAAGCAATTTAGTTGTACATTAAGCATTTATAAATCCTATTTTCTATGTTTTTCAGACAATTATTTTCAATTATGAAAAAAATTATCTCCAAACAGAATGCCTCACTACAAAGGACTACATGACTAAGAGCTATAGACCAAAGTCACTACCGGTGATTACAACTTTGTAATGACTCTTTTTTTCTTTGGTTTGGTTTGGTTTTTTGTTTGGGTTCTGTTTTTTTTTTTTGGGGGGGGGAGGGAGAATTTATTCTGCTTATTTCACTGGATTATTAAAATTCTTTCTTTTCAGGTCTTGCTGTAGTGGAAACTTCTTTAGGGATTTCAGTTTCTAGGTTACAGAGCAAGCACTCCCCTTTCCTTAAGGTCTCATGTCTATTTTTAAAACTAACCTCATTCCAAATATCACATTTTTCTCTTTCTGATGTGGAAAGAACCTTCCTTCTTTCAGCTTTAGCAACGAAAAACAATTCAAAAGGCAATTCTCTCATCTTTTAGTCATATTTCTGCTCAGAATCAAAGGTTATCTGAATTTTCAACTTATCTTTGAAAGCACTCAGTCTTTCACAAACAAGCTCATCTACATATACTTATTTCTTTGATTACATTAATTTATAGACAAATTCACAAGTTGGTAATAGGGTAGGGAATTACAGTATATCTTCAGTATAGGAAATTACTGAAAAACAATAACGCAATACAGAATGTCTGTTCTAAACTTTGGCTCCCTAGTTTACAGTGGAACTTCTTTAATATTTGAAAGGGCACACAGAGCCACAGAGTGTTTAAGTGCCACTTTACCAAGAAATTGCCAGTGTTTTCTTTCATATTTATTTTCTGTAAAAGAAGTCTATGAATTCTGATATGTCATTAGGATTATGTTTTAAGAGTTGGTGGGAAGAGGGAATACTCAATGGGTTGATGTTAGTTTTCCTGTACCTTGCAGTATGGAAAATAGACATTTCAGTTGCCAGTGAAACTCAGAATTTATCAGCACAGATAAGATAAACCGGACAGCTCAGACTTGAAACACATAACAAGGAAAGGATTCACTGTGAATAATATTTATACTTATTGAAGGATCTAGGAATGAATGTTTTCCAAGAGATTACTTACATCCCACAGTAATGAACTTTATTCTTTGTAGCTCTTTTATACAAAAGAGTAACAAGATCTCTTCTGTTGTGTTTTAAGATTTCCATACTGGGGAAAGGACCTTCTGGTATCAACATTTCCATGACAGAGAAATGGCTTTGGGAGGATTCTCTTTAAAAGAATTCTGACAAAGCTGCTGCTGAATGGCAGCAGCTTTTTACAGGCACTGTTCCGTTGTTGCTGTAAAACACAGGGAAGTTAAACAAAAGAAATTATTTTTATTTTGCTGCAGTATTCTCAAAGATTGAGATTTTTATAACAGCCACTGTTGGCTTACAGAATCCATACTCATACACAACTATATTTTAATAAAAGGGTGATATATGACAACTAAACTACCAATGACCTACCACAAGCTACACACAGACCAGCCTGGCCTGCTGACTTTGATGTAAATTCTGAGCTGCTCTCTGGTATCTCTAGAATACTCCATCACAAATTTTATCATTTCAGAGTACAAACACACACGCTGCAGCACAAGAAGAGCAAATTCTCTGAACTGCTTCACATCACACATTTAAGCTCAAATTATAGCAGAAGTAATAGCTGAATTTTCTTCAGTACTTTTGTCATTTACTTTCTTCCTGTCACAGCAACATATATTTCCAAAACAGTTTCTAAAATATATTAATGCTTATTTGAAATCTGTCTGCTTAGAATTTACTGAGACAGTGCACATTAAGGGTTGATCAGTGAGAGACATTGGCATAAATTTCATAGCTAGTGTATTTCCAGATGTTAGCAGGCAAAGACTGAAAATCATGTGAAATACTAAGGGAATTCCTCTGACAACATGGAGACTTTTGTGCTGGTGAACCTTGGCTTTTTAAAAACTCTACAGCACAGCTCATTAAGTGTTTGTTTCAATTTAAGTGTTTACCTTCATTCAAGATAAATCAGCTTCAATAGTGCAATGTCTACTGCTAGATGAGGTGAATTCTACCTTAACTGGATGCAGGTAAGAGACTTCCAGCCACGTAAAATGATCACAGTACGCATGTTCATGCAGCTTTGTCATACAAGATTAAGATATGAAAGCGTTCAAGGAGAACAGTTTCTAGTCCATTCCAGGTCTAACTGCCCTTACCAGTATAATGCTTTTGTTCACAATGTCTAGTCTAAATTTCCTTTTTATAGTATAATTCTTCTCTAATCCACTGTACAAAGTAATTTATTTCCTTCTTGCATATTTGATGGTATTTTCTTCCTTTTCTCTAAATTAGAAATACATTCAGTTCAATACAATGCATTCTAACATCTACAAACGTCCTATTTGCTAGATCTGTGGTCATTCTTTGTGGTTCTTTTCTTGGTTCTCCCAAACTGATCCATATCCATTTTAAAGTATAGTTTCCAACACAGACATCATACTCCAGAGAAGGCCAGGTCATATTACCTCTAAGTGGTGACCCTTCCACTCAGCTGGATACACCTCAATAGTCATACAAACCCCTTCACATCATACTGTGAAATTCAGAGATTTGGTAGAAGTATGTCTCATACTTAACCTCTGTATTAACCCCCAGATTTTCTGATGTGGGACTAAATGTCCATTTTCTTTAATCTGTATTCATATAGCCCATTCTTAAAAAAGGCTATCATAAAAAAAGCCGGAATATGAGCTCTGTGGTTTTGACTTCTATACTTTCCACAAGGTAAGCTAACTTCTAAATTAATCTCTTCTTTTCCTTCCTGCTCTGTCTGGAACAAGATTATCCAACATCTATCCCAAACATACAATCGTCTTGCACAATTTTGAGGCCCCATAAGCTACTCAATGCCTTCTTCCTCCCCGCTCTCACCCACCCCCCTCAAAAAACCCCCGCAACTATACTATTGTGGTGTGTCACTCCCCTAAATTTCTACATTGTGTGAAAGCCTTTGTTGTGCTTTAAACCCAGCCAGCAACTAAGCGCCACAAGCTGCTCACTCACTCTCTTCCCTGCCCTCAGTAGGATGTGGGAGAGAATCAGGAAAAAAAAAAAAGCAAAACCTGTGGGTTGAGATAAAGACAGTTTAATAGAACAGCAGAGGGCGAGAAAATAATTATGTTAATAATAATAATGATAATAGAATAGACAAAGCAAGTGATGTACAATGCAATTGCTCACCAGCCACTAAACAAACCTCAGCTTGTTCCTGAGCAACAATCACTGCGCCCCAGCCAATTCTCCCCCCAGTTTATATACTGAGCAGGATGTCATATGGCATGGAATAGCCCTTTGGCCAGCTGGGGTCAGCTCTCCTGGCTGTGCCTCCTCCCAGCTTCTTGTGCACCTGGCAGAGCAGGGGAAGCTGAAAAACTCCTCAACTGTGTGTAAGCACTGCTTAGCAACAGCTAAAACATCAGAATGTTATCAACATTCTTCTCATACTAAATCCAAAACACAGCGCTATGCCAGCTACTAGGAAGAAAATTAACTCTGCCCCAGCCAAAACCAGGACAGCCTTATATAGAATTAGAAGACTGTTTGGAGCTGACTTTACCAGATACCTGTCCACGGGGAAATAGAAAACAAAAGCAAGGTGCAGCACTGTAACTCTGATGTTTGTAATATACTGCATTTATTATGCTTTCCAGAACTTTCTGCAACACAGAAATACTGTGATATAGACAAATTCACCCCAGATGTCTATTTAAACAGAGAATTATCTTTGTTTTACAAGTAGGTTGACAGCTATCCATAAAGGAATTTAAAAAAAAAGAAAAAAGGTGCCACTGATTTAATTTCACATTTAATAAAAATGTGAGCATTCATTCTCTGAAGATTAGGAAAACAACATTACTGAGTTACAACATGGCACAGCACTAGGATATAGAATTGAAAATAGCCTGGAGTGTCTGATAAGAATAATGTTGTACACGAAGGCAGGGTTTTGTTTCTACTTTAACATGGTAAATACAGTATTTACTGATCTTTCTTCTGTCTTTTCCCACCTTCTCACTTTCTGTTCAGAATAATGCCTTTATCTTTGAAGTAAAGTAAATTTAACATCCTCCATGCAATCAGGAGGGATCCAGGTAGGAAGTCTATGAAAGAAGACAGTGAGTATGTGCTAAAACAACCTTATATTGATTTAAATACTGCTGGCTCAAAGAATGTATTCTCTTTTCAGTTTTGTGAGTTTTCAGCTGCATATTCTTTACACTGATCCTGCCTTCATGTTTTTGAGTTCAATGGGGAAATTATAACTGGCACCATCAACAGTAGGTGTCTGCTATCGTTGCTACAGTGATGGGCACAAAAGGACCATCTATGGATTGTCCTACTGTTGCTTATTTAAATTCTGATATAAGGTCCTTCAACATGGACATAGCCTGGATATACTACAATGAAAAAGCCATGCAAAAATGCATTCTTCTGTGAATGGCTTGTATATAAGAATTTTGCTAACAATGAGTTTGCATCTTTTCTACACTTAGAAGCCCAGAGGAGGAATTGGAGGAAATGTTTCCATTGATATAACCAGCCAGGAGTGGAGAACTACAGGCAGATGTAACAAATGGGAACAAAAAAGCCCTTTACAATCCAGCAGTGTACTTAATCTGCTTGACAACGTGATCCTCACCAGGGTCTTCATAAACCAAAAGTTAAAACAAAAATGAGAGAAAAAGTTGCAGACAGGCTGATAGATAAAATGAAATAAAAAAATAAAGAAAAGGCAGAGAACACAGCCTGCTACAGCACATGGACAAAAGTTACTGTCAGATCAGTAATTAATCTTCGTACCAACATCTCCCTGTGGGAACGGGGGCTCCAAAGTACCTATATAATTCCCACAACTCTTTGTTAAGCGAGATTGGATGAATAGTTCAAGTCCTTTTTTTTTTTTTTTTTTTGATGACTTAAATCATCCTACATGGCTCTTATTTTAGTTATGGGTTTTATATGGCAATATTCTTTTCAGTTAAAGTAATGTTCAGTTCACACTTAAGCTAGGATAGATACAGGTTCTGTGTCTTTTTCTACCACCTTTGCTTTGAGGTGCAAACTCCTCTGTGTGTCTGTCAGGTTCCTAATTTTGATGGTCTGCCCTGTGGCATTATTCCAAGAGGACAGCTGTTAAGCCGATGGACCACAGTATCAACTACTTGGTGTTAATACAGATTATCCTTTGCCCTGGACTCTCAAAGGAACAGGGATCCTGAAACAAAATCTTTCCCTTTATGCAGTCTTCACAGATCATCTTGGCACACATCTGACCCCTGAGACTGAAAAAAAAAGTAGATGAGGACAGCTATGGCACAACCCTTCTAGGGCTTAGTACATCTAGAAGAACTTTAGAATATATTTGGAAGGATTAGAAGGACCTGAGAAAAATCTTCACTTCAACTATCAATGTAACACATGATGAAAATAGCTGAGGAATTGCATTTCTCAGAATAGTAAACTTTATTTTAGGGGAAAAAGACTAAGTGATGACGAGGACATTACAACTATGGATTGGTTTTTCACAGTGAGAAAAGACACAAGACTGTGCCCATGTATGTTAAGATCCAGGCTGCTCTTATTTGATAAAATTTGAATTTGCAAGAGCAAAGTTATGAGAAGTCTACTTTCCTCCTACTAAGATACTGATAATGTTATCTCAAACCTATTATGCATTTCCTCTATTTATATGTTGTAGGTGGCGAGACCAGAAAGAGTAATTAAAACAGACATGGTAAAATATTATGACATTTTTTTTTTATTTACTTTCACCTTTATTATTTCTATGTTTCCAAGAACGTTACATAGGTTGTTGATGGTGTTAAATAGGATCTTTCTTTAAAGCATGAAGAATACCAAATATAATATCAGTGTTTAAGCAATAAAAAAAAATATTCCAAATAGGAAAGAACTAATGGAAAACAGCCTAACAGCCTTAGCATTTGCTGAGGTCTTAACCCTCCTGTTTAGCAGATGATCATCCAGAAAGCTATGGAGATTCATCTCTCTCTTCAGTACAAAGACATTACATTTCTAGAACTTTTTTGGTTATATTTTAAGGTCTGAATACTTAAAAAAAAACCCCAACACTAAACAACACAAAACCTAACATCTTGATTTTTTTTTATAGGTCTTTCTATTAATAGGTAAAGGTCAGGTGCTATGAAAATTATTTTACCGGGTAAACACAAATTTTCTAACCCAATCAACACAATTTTAATGATGATCAGTATAGATGATGCAATAATCAGCATGTGTTTTAATTTAAGATTTTTGCCTCCAGGCTTGACCATTTAACATGAAGCTAGAAGACAAAGTTCAAGACATAGTGCCCCAATTTTAACTTTCAATTTTAAATCACAGTGATTGAGCAACTAGTTACACCTACAATTTATCTGTCTTATAGATGCAACTTAATCCGCTTAAGATTGTCAAAAGAGGATGGGTAATTTTATGCATCAATGATAGAAAGTATCAATTACACCTGTGAAATATACATTTGTAAAATTGCAAACTTGAGTGCACAAATTAGAGAAAATCTGCTAAATATATGACCTATGAGAATACACTACCATAGTTTAATATACACCAGCTTTCACAGGAGTTTTTAAAACCTCCTGTTTTCTGCAACTTAGCAAACATTTTCACAGTAAGGCTCAAACTACTTATATACTTCAAGGAGAATGGATATATTAACTGTAAATCTCAGGTATTAATTTGTACAGGAAACAGGTTTCTGATGTGACTTGCATTTCAGAAATGACCATAAGTTATATTAATGGACAGACTGAATTAAGGAAAAAAAATAATAATGTTAATTTAAATCTGTTTAAACACATACAAAGGTTTGATTACCAAGCCTTAGAGGAAACACTTTTTGTGAAATGTCTCTAGATATTTGTAGAAGACTATTAAAATTAGAATCCTCAGCTGCCTTGTTTATACTCTAAGGCTTTTATGAGAAATAATTTGCTAAACTGCAGTTACCTGTTCAAAAAAAGCATATAGAATTTAGACAATTTTAACCAAGGAAAAACTATAAAAATTCTATAAGGAAAGTCCTTTGTAGTCAGATCATCTCAAGTCTTTCATATTTTTTTTCTAATGATCAAAAGTTAGTGAGATAGCCTGAAGCTGCCCAACCTTGAGATATCCAAATTACCCACCCTGATCTGTTATACCAGTATGATCCATACCTGGCTTGTATCCCATCCTAGCAAGTAGGACAAGCCCACGCTGTGCATTTTGTGGGGAACAACTCCCAGTTTATCTGAAAGGGGCTCAGATCACACCCTTCTCCAAGACTGCTCCATGGATTAGAGTAAGGGGAATGGTAAGGTAAAAGCCCCAGGAGGCAAGATAAAAAGCCCCTTTAATTTCAGCACTGCCCTCCTGATCTAAAGGGAAACACTAATGCAGGTGTGTTCAACGAAGTCTAAAAATTTGCTAGTGCAGAGGGGAACATGAGTGGTTTTGTGTGCGTGAACATATATGTGAGATGGATGATTAGATTCCCAGAAGTCTTACAGTCATATGTTTTGTCATAAATAGCTTTACACCAGAGGATACATAGATTTTCCCAGTTAGCATACTGTGATTTGTTCAGTCACAGTTGTATTTCAAAACAGAATGTTCAGATATAACTCACTTTAACAAATACACATGTATGTATTGCCAGTGGATGAAGAAAAAAGGCAGGGGGAAGTAGCTGAACCATTAGAAATCTATTTCCTAGAAAAAGCTGTCACCATCATGTCTCTTGTTTGTAGCGAAGTACTATGGAGACATATCTTAAAAATTAGTTTAAAATGTTAATGGAAGTGAAATTGGAAGATAATCTCTCTTGACCACACAAATTCCTGCCAGCCTCATTGGCAGGATCAACAACTGAGCATCAATCTGCCTTGGAGAAATAGACATCTGATAAAAAAATTAATTTCTTTTGAAAATTAGGCTGAATGAACTTTGTGAACTTCAGAATACAGTCCAAATCCTGACTCTTTTACGAGCTATCCTGGATGCATAACCTTAGAATCTAAATAGATACACCTATAAGGGAGGTTCAACAGAAAAAGGAGCCAGCTGATGGAAATCTCAATAAAATATACTGTAACCATATCTAGACACTTATTATTACAATGGTGTATACTTAAACATGCCATTACTGAGGAAAACCTCCTGTATTTATAAACTATAGCTTGTAATCAGGTATTTTTAAGCTCCATGCATTAGACAGATTGCTAACAAGTCTGACAGAAATTAGTAGACTGTGCAAGCAGAGCTACAATGCCTTGTGTGCTTCCTTTAAGTAAATTGTTAGAAAATACAGAAAGCTTTCTTCATGTAAGCTTAGCCTCAAAAGCTTTAATAAATGTGACTCCATGGCACCTTAAATAGCCGATTAACAGGAGAAGTAGATCAGAGAAAGCCTTCATGCCAAACAGCCTCTGTGACAGGCAACAATACCATGCATATGTTCTGAATACTCATCTGGCATTATCATAAACAGCTTCAGGAGGAAAGGCAAGAAAGATGTTAGGGTGAAATCTGCTTATTCCAAGCAGCTGCAGCACCAAAAGCACACAGAAATCCTGCCTCAAGTAAAACAGTTTGTGGGAAAACATCAGCCACAAGAGAGGGCACAGGATGGAATTTGTAAGAAATGCAGTTCATGCATGTATACGTGTATTTTCCATGGTCCTAATAATCAGTGTAATATAAGAAATAACTCCAAACTAGCTGTCTACATTACCATCTCTAAAAGCAATCACAATAAAATAAGATAATCTTAACTATTCCTGGGCTGCCAGAGCGCTCCCTAATTGCTCTATTTAAATGGTTCCATTTAAAAAAAAAAATAGAATTAAGTGCTTCACCATTTACAGTACTTGAGTGAAAACAATTTACGTAATCTGTGTAGGATCCCCATTAGCAGAGTTCACAGTAAGAAACCATAGTGATTAAATCATTAAATCATACCCAGGAAGAGCGAACATTCCCATTGACATAGGAAGCCTTGACGAGATTTTAAACAATTAGAATCATCAAGTGCTTTTATGAATAGTAAGGACTCTGAAGGCAGAAAAGGTTTTAAAAATAGTTTTTTTTTTTTAAAAAAAGACGACACGCACACACTATTTTTACCCTAATACTTTCCACTTTCTCTTTGATTCATTAACACTGATACAATTTACATCCACTTTCAGTCATTAGATCTCACTTCAGCACTTGCATATTTCAAGCTCTGGTCATTCATCTGGATTCATACAACCTATTCCTTCTGCCCCTCCCTATCTTTTCCCCAGAGAGAGCACCCTTTTCAATAAATGATTCACAAACTGCTGCTTGATAGTAAGTTCTAATTTCTGTGGTTACATTTCCCAAAAGAGCTGCTGATTATATTGAAAACACATTGGAGAATTAGTATAGTATAGCCAGCTCTTCGCTTTCATTCTGGTGGGATTTTGGTTGGGATTTTAGGGGTTTTTATAATTTGGTATATCAAACCCAAGACCAGAAAATGCATCCATCAAAATGTGGATCTCATCCAATAGCTCTTGAAGAGAGTGCCTTATTCATTTCTTTCAACAGTTTTGGAACTATTAGAACATGCAGAAAAGTGGAAGTTTATCAATAAAACCAAATTGTCCAGTGCCTTGCCAATACAAAGGAAACGCTGCAAGATTAGGTTGTGGTGTCACACCATAAATGAGAATGGCCTCAGCTACAGGATCAGCCATGGTCGTCTCACAGACATGAGGTTATAAAGCAACCTACAGAGTTGTTACTTTTATAGGATTTTTTTTTTAATAACACATTAATGTATTAGATGGGTATCACAAACTTTATTTCAGATATTACACTACAACTTTTTCTCAAATCAAAGGAGCACAATTGTTCAAACTAGAAATGAAAGTACAAAATAATTTTGTGTAGAGATTCGGTCTTGCATTTTAACATCCTCGTTTTCTGTACAATCTTAAACTGAACCTGCAAAAGTCTCTCTAGTTTAACTTTGAGCTTCAGGTTTGCATTTGAAACTGGGCAGCCAGAGTGGAAAAAAAAATATTGCTTAAGCTATCCTTGTAAAAGACCAGACTGACTCCAGGTTTGCCAAAGAAATCATGCAGCTCAATTCAATGCGTCATATTAAAAACTGCAACATTTTTTCAAATGTGCCTGTTGACACAATAGGCAAAAAGCTCCTCTGAAGCACTCACTGGCTTATTTGGAAATCCTTCCTAGTTCATGGATCACTGACGTGAAAGATAGATTTACCAGAGAAATATTGAGACAATCTTTTCCCCAGTGGCATAAAAACCCTGCTAGAGTTTTAGAGGTACTCTTCAGTCTTCTTGACAAATTCATGACATTTGAAGTTCTAGCTATTAATAAATAAAAATCTAAAAACAGTGCCACTGATTATTTTTTGCCTTAGCAGAAAAGAATGTTATTGTGGTTATGTAAGATAAACCTATTTTAAATGTAATGCTTCACAAATTTTATAGAAAAGATGCCTATAAGAACATATTTTATTGATGATTTAATTTTCTTTCCAGCATAGCCAAAGAAGATTCAGACCTCCATCTTTCTTTGGAATGGTTCTTCTATCAGTATGAATTAAATCTGACCAGCATTTCCTTTTGCTTAGCAGGAGAGGACTAAGGAAATTATGAAAACTTTTTAAATGTTTTCTTGATTTTCTGTGGCACTGTCTTTTTAAAAATGTGCAGAGAAGTAGTTGGTGATATTTTCTTATTAATAAATGGCTGGCTGTGGACATCTATCTTTCTCAGGTTCCTCTTCTCCACTCTTCATGATATCCAAATTGACCCTTTTCCAAATGTTTAAAAGTTGAGCTCCGAAGAGTACTCATCATTTGTGGTTTCAGTCATGGTAAAGACTTGCTGTGCACAAGATGGTTACTTCCAAATCTTCATTTCTCGACATTTTTCTGAAGACTCTGAATGCTGATTCTCAGTCTCTCCATCTGCAGACTTTGCCTGAACAATGTGCTTCAATATCCAGGTTATCACAGTTGATGCAGAGAGGAAATTAGAAAGGCAAAAGCCCAGCTGGAATTTAACCTGGCCACTGTTGTAAGGGATAATAAGAAAAGTTTTTATAAATACGTTAACAGCAAAAAGAGAGCCAGGGAGAACCTCCATCCTCTAGTGGATGCAAGGGGGGACATTGCCACTAAAGACGAGGAAAAGGCTGAGATA
>NW_009260410.1:3535975-3600983 GCF_000687185.1 Egretta garzetta
GGACATGGTTTAGTGGTGGGATGGCAGGGTTAGGTTAAAGGTTGGACTCAATGATCTCAAAGGTCTTTTCCAACCAAAGTGATTCTATGATTCTATGCTCATCTGTTATTTTTCCTTAAGGAGCCTTAAGGTGTAAATTTGTCAGTTTTAAGTCCCCAGGGTTTGTACAGAACTGAAAGCTCAGCAGGGCAGAACCTTTCCAAAGTTTTCAGAGTCAATAGGATCCCTGGCCAGTTAATTCTCAATATAGCCTTTTAGAATAGCTTTTAGCTTCTCCGATCTACTTCAATATGTCAGTCAGCATTTTGAAGGACTGGAACTGGCTGACTGCTTCTAATGCATGAATATAAATAAAATAAATAATTGTACACTCTGCCTTCATCCTTTCTGAATGGCGTCACCTAACTGAACTGCTGACATCTTATGAACCAGGTCTTTCCACCACTGTCCACACCCAGTCACCATATCTCTTCTTTGCCCTTGCTTCCAATTTTTATGCGAAAAGTAGATTTATAAATCATCGTTATATTTTGCAATCACGTCCTCCTGCTTCAATTCCCCTGCCCCTTACTTTTGTCCTGGGACAGTAATTTTTCTAGCCTGGTGCTTACATACACTCCTGTCCTTAACACATTCCCTGTTAAGTCATACTAAACTGACTTTATTCTGAACTGTACCTTGACCAGCTGCAGAATTTAGAAGTTCAGCTACAGATAATGCTCTGAAGTCCAAGTGCTGGAACTTCAGCATGCATCTTATGTGTCTACGTGCTTTTCAGAATAAATCCAGTGAGTTCATTAAGACTTGCAAAAATAAAATAAAAAAAATCCCGTCTTGTAACACTGACAAGTGTCAGGCAACTTAAGAGCTGGATGAGTCTTGTCCTTTTGATCGGCTCCAACAATAAATTTTCCTCATAATAGTTCTTTTGAAAGAAAAAGAAAGAGGGAAAGGGGGAAAGGGGGAAAGGGGGAAAGGGGGAAAGGGGGAAAAAGCAAAAAAACCACTGAATTCTGTTTTTACTAGTAACATACAAGAAAATACAAAAAAAATAAACCATATAAAGCACATTTGTGAACAATGCAAATAAAATTATACACATAGTTTTCCCATCTAGTCAATTATGGTATAAAGATTATTATTTGCCATATAGATTTAAATGGTGGATTTCCTAGGTATATACTAACAAAGAACTACAGGTTCTGTCAGAGAAAATACCATTGGATGAATTACACGAGAGAAAGAGAGAGAGAGAGAGAGAGAGAGAAAAAGCGAGAAAGAGAGAAAGAGAGAGAGAGAGAAAGCGAGAGAGAAAGCGAGAAAGCGAGAAAGCGAGAAAGCGAGAAAGAAAGAGAGAAAGAGAGAAAGAGAGAAAGAGAGAAAGAGAAAAAAAGAGGTTTGCTGTCCATTGTAAATATTTTCTTTAGAGCATGAAAATACCTAGAATGTTTAAAGCATTTGTCTTCCAAGGGGAGTTTCACAGAGACAGATCTAGGCAGAAAAATACGTAAATGGCAATAGAATAACTGGAAATATTGGGAGAAGGGGAAGTATTTTTGCTACAGGTTTGGGAAACCATTCTTAAATCCCTTTCTTTAGGAGAAATTAGCTATATTAATGAGGACTAGTGCCTCTGGTACAAGATTTCAGTATTAGCTGATTAAAGCCTTAGTAAATTCTATGCATTAGGTAAACAAACAAGACCTCTGAGCATTTCCCTATCTTCTTAAATAAAACGAATGCATATGGAAATGTTCACAGTGACTCTTTGTAACAGCTTTCTACAGGTTATATCACTGCATTCAATAATGCAGGCTTGCACACTGCAGCATCCCAGCTGTAAACCTGAGAAACCCCTGTGAATTTAGCCAGACCAGACTGCAATATTTTTCACAAAGAGCAATGGGATTCTAGCTAAACTACCATACAAAAGCATACAACAATGTTTAAAAGGTACTCCAAAACCTCTGCACTAATACAGGTATTACACAGTGTTTGCAGCATTCATTTTCAAATGTGTTGACTATTTTTTTATCAGTTGTCTATATTTATTAAAGTAGAAAATAATATATTTTCCACCTATTATTATCAACTACTGCAGTTGCAAAATACTGTCTCTTATAAACTATTTAAGATAAAAAGTTCAGAACAGAAAAGTAAAATTGACTTAAACATTTTTTTGCCATAATCTCTTTGTCCTACACATTTATGTCTTTAAAAATACTAATAATTTTGTAAATATAGCTATTACTAACCTAGTAAAAAAGGCTGTGCCAAATGTAAAATAAAGCCTGTATAAAAAGGTAGACAGGAGAGATGATACTCACTGATCTCAAAAAAATATGCTTGCCTGTATAAAACACAGCAGTTAACACCGCTTTATATGATTCATAAGAGACTATGTGGCCGTGAAAATAATGTTTGCAAATGATGCTTTTGGGAAACAGTAACTTGAAGGTATAATGGTTCCTGCTAGTTTAGAGGACAGTAAACCAAATATTTTTGCATTCTCCACCTTTGTCATAGGGATACCTTGAAAGTTAACCCAAATTAACAAAAGGTATCAATTTAAAGTGCATTCATTAAATAGTATTAAATCTTGATGTTGACACTCTAAGGACTAGAAATGTGGTCATGTTTCTCCAGCTTAACAAGCTAAGCCATAGTAACAAGCTTTGTATGTACTCACGCATTATAAAACATGAAGTCAGCTGAATTAATTTAAACCTCCTAGGTGAATATATTTAATATCACATTTACTGTGTACTAAGAGCAGATGCACAAATATGTCTGTCTGTAGCTAAGCTTCTGTCTAGGAACTAACTAGTAAATGCCTATCTATGAATATTTAGACTCACTCTGACCATTGCAATTAATGCTTTTTGGTCTTAAGACCATGTATTCATACCTGCCTCTAGCAGATATGTTGGATATGAGGATTCCAAGGAAATAACTTCATATTTCTTACCCCAAAGTTTCTTTCACCTGTAAAATTAATGTTCCCTTGTTGTTTAATAACAGTATATACATGAAATGGCCAAACCACCTCACCACCTCTGCTTTCCAGCATCTATGTTTTGATGCTTCTCGAGTCTACTGGTCTCAGGACCAGTGTCCTCTCGAAGAAAGATGTGTGAAGTTACCCAATGCCTAATCCAATATTTTGAAATAGTTCATCATTATCTAACATTGCTCCTTGTAATGTAAGCTGTCTTATAATGTGATACTTAAACTTTTAAAAGAACAAAAAGTAAAGAATAGTCTAATGATTAACAGTAGAAACTGCAATCAGTTCTGATTTTTAAAATGACTGCACGTGCAGTATCTCTCAAACGCAGTGAAAAGTGAACAAACTGGCACTGTGAACCAGCAACTATACTTCACATACTGCATCTCAGTCAGTGGGAAAAAGATAACGTGTTACGGATGAACACCCAGCTAAAATAAATCTAAGCAATCCTTCAAGCAGGTATTTAAGTTCATGACTCCTTTCTTTAAAAGTAACAGGTTATTTTCATTAAGGCACATATCTAGAGCAAAGGAAATGCCTTTTTAGAAAGTCTCAGATTTACTCTTAGCCATAAGAGTAAGTTCTAAACATCAACATCAAGTTCTAAGTGACTGGTTTGGTTTGTACTGATTTGCACTGACAGATCTACGTCTTCCTAAGCCTTTATTTGGAAAAGAGGGTGAATTGGGCAGATCACAGAATTAAGCCTTTCCTGGAAACCAACTCAGTGGTGAGCCATGCAACCTCTGTCTAGAAGTTCACCCACTTCAACCAGACTCAATAAGCAATGTTACATCAGGGGTTATGAAGCCTCTAAACAGATCTTAATCCTACAGACTGATGATCATTCTCTTACATCAAAGTTTCTAACCTTTTGTTCTTTTGAGGTTAGTGACACTGCTTAGATCTAAACATGCACTGTGTCCTCGTTGAGGGCCAAGACATTCAGTATCATCTGGAACAGGCTATCACAGATAAAGTTCTGCAGTAAGGTTAATCTATTAATTATTTCTCTTTATGCAATCACACACTGTCCACTGAGGAAACAGAAGACTTTTTTTAATTTAATATATCCTGGAGGATCTCACCTTCACAGACATACTATAAACACATAAAATCAGTTAAAATACCATTATCTGGAAGGAGCAATATCTAATATTTGAATATAAAAAGTTTAATCAAGAGAAATAGGTTTAATTTCAAAGGCTTTATAATCCATGCTATCACTATATTAGTTAAATCAAAACTTATCCTATGTAGGATTCATATTATTTGCACCATGAAATATTGTATCTCTCTTAATTTAATCCCACATCCTGGCTAATGAGCATGTGTATAATACACTGATTACATAACAGACTATACTAAAAAGCATCCTGGTCATACAGAAGATTAACCTCAGCCATTACTTAGGGATCTGAAATGATTTTCAAAAAAATCTTCTGTAGCCTTCCCACTCTTGGCTGTTCTTTGAAATGAAAGTAGAATTTAAGAATTCACCAAGTGAAAAGTAAGAAAATATTACAAAATTTACTACACCTTACTGGTTGTGTATTTTCACTAGAAAAGAAATTACTGATTCAAGGACATTGATAAATTTCTTTCCCATTCCTGTTTAGCTTCAAAAATGTCCAAGTGTAATAATTGCTATCAAGCATTTGAGAATTTTTATTGTACATCCGTGATACAAGTAGTCATCTCATCCCAAAGCAATGCATTTGTTCCTTAACTACATGACTTGCCTCTGCAGACAAAATAACCTGAAAAAAACACTGATAATTGATTCACTCAAGTAGAAAATGAGACAATCAGAGAAAGCTTAAGGGGGCAGGTAAACATAAACAATTAAAAACATACAAGTGCGCATATCTTTTCAGTATAAGATTTTCACTCCATGTTTAAATCTGTGATTTTCCTTGATTGAAATTAAAGACCAGTGAAATAGTATTTGCTGACTGTCAAAATAAATTTTTCCCTTCTAGTTTCCATATAGAGTAACTCTGCAGGTATATGTGTGTGCATATAGTTATACACTTAAAGAGTTGTCCTTGTAACTGCATATCGGTTTTTAATTCCTGACTCGAGTGAACTATTTTTTTTTTAATGCATTTGACAGAATACCTATTTGTGATATAATGACATATATTCTCTTGAACCAATTCAGTGCATTGGGAAAAGAACATGTAAACTGATGTACTCATATACCAGTGACCCTTTCTCACTACCAGGTCTCTTCATTCATATTTAGAAAGCACATTCACCCTGTTGCTGAGTCCTCCACTGGTAGTTATGTGTTAATCGAGCCTGAGCTTTACTAGGTTTCTTATTTTTAAGAGTGTCATAGTTTCTCCAATAGTTAAATTATTTCATAACTCCCATAGTGTAATTTTATTAACTGTTAAGAGTAGTCAGCTTCAGAAGACAAGCCTTTTGCATAAGTTTTCTTAAATTTTGAATTACAATCAAGTGATAAGATTAACAGATTTGTGCTTTTCGATATTAATGTACAAAACTAAGCAAAAGAATCTTAAGGAAATCAGCATTTTTTTCTTTCTTTCACAAAAAAGCTTATCTGGCCATTAAAAAACCTTGGGAAGAAATGGGAAGCACTAGCAGAATCACTGTTAAAGAACTACAGAATCACCTTTAAAGTGCTTTGATTTTCTGAACAGCCAGTAATTTTGCTCCATACATAAACAAAGATGGGGTTTGGATACTTTGGAAACTCCACACTTCGGGGAATCTACTTTTCTAACTCAGTTTTATAAAATAAAGAGGTTTAGTTACAATAGATTCAAGTGAAGCCTGAATATGCTTAGCAATTTGCTTGTCTGAAGAGTGAGATCATTTCTTCAAAAGGCTAGAAATGAAAATTGTTGGAAGTCAGAGCAAAAAGTAAATCTCAAAATTCAGCAGAAAATACTAAGAGAAATTAAATTTACAGTTTGAATAGAGCTTGGCCTGCAGATAAGAAACATGAGTTCCACTGGAAATAGGCAGTAGACTAGACATGGACTGAGAAGAAATTAAAGTGAAATATCACCAAAGTGAAAGGAAAGGAGTCCACAAGGAAAGACGCAATATAGCACAGAAGAGAGGTCACACCATACTATAAAGGCAGAAATGAAAGATCAAGTGTTAAAACAGCACAGACAGCAAAACACACGCTATTCCTTTGTATGCAGCAGAACCCTGGACAGAAGTGCCATTTGGTGAAATTTCAGCGGTAACAGGTTTAACTATGGAAGAAAAGTAATAAAGAAGGCAAACACTTTCACCTGGAAGGCTTAAATAAAGATCACTCAGTTGTGAGGAGTAGGTCATTGCAAAGCACAACATTCAACACAGCAAAGGATTACTTTGTTCAGTGACATTGCTAATCTTTACAGGTACATATGCCAACAAATCTCCATCAATAGCAAAAAATGGCTGCTCTGGAATGAGACATATGGAAAAGCAGGTTCATGTTTGCTGACCCCTGCTCTCAAAGTGACCAAACCAAACCCTGCACTTTGTAGCTCCTTTCCATCGCCACCACTCCCTGAGTATACAGCAAATGATTGACCCTGAACCCAACAGTGTCCATCACCTCTTGATGAACTGGGCCAATACTGAAGCAATCGTGGACCTAAACCAGCTATACCTAGAAAAACTCTAAGCCTGTAGAAATAGCAGTCTCCCTGTAGTCACGAAGCAGCCTCACCATGAATAATCCTCCAAATATAAATGTTTAACATATTATGAATTAATCACCAGTCCAATAAATTTTTTCAAATTATTCATAAAAAAGAACCTTGTCATTCCACCAAACAAATGGATTTCCCATAGCAAATATAACCAAACAGATCTTCACAGCTGGCATAAATCATTACATTTCCATTAACTTTAATGGAGAAACTTCAACTTCCATTACTGGTACCAAATACAGTTAATATACTTGTCATGCCTGATATGTCTCCTATATACCTTTCAGGCAAAAATATTCACCCCAGACTTCATGTAAAAACATGAAAATATCCAGTCTTCAATTATGAAATCAAAAAGTAACAATGTAAACAAAGCACAGAAGAAAATAGGAATAACTTTAAAAGCAGAAAAACTCTTATAACGCAACGTGCAATTAATAGATATCACATTTACAAATATAACAAGCAGCAAAAGAGTAGAAAACATATGGCAATTTCTTCTTTGATAGATGAGAACAAAGAATAGTTAAGTCTGAGCCTCTTTTTTCCCCCTGCTCTCATCCAAGGTAAGACTTGACTTGCTTGTCTTTAATTACCATGATGCCAGATGAAGAAAATCCTCCAGACAAGAACAGAGCAAAAGGCAAAGGCGGCAAAACTGTCGAAATGGTGCCAGAGCCCCCCAAAAAGAGAAAAACTCCCCAGAAAAGGCTGTGCAAGCCCTGACTCACCCTGCAGGAGATCAGCCTCTGCCTCAGGGTGCTCAGGGCGGGAATGTAACGCTGTGTTGCAGCTGGCTGCGGGAAAGCACCTTGAGGAATAAACAAAAAACAAAAAGAAAAAAGACTAAGGGCATGCTGAATTAAACTTTATTCCTGTGTTAAAACAAACTGGTACTATAAATGGCTCCGCTATTACTAATCAGAGCAACGTAAAATCTGTCTGCAACAAAGCGGAGAAAATAACTTACTTTTGTTTCTCTGTGCCTTTCCAGCTCTTTTTGTTTTAACTTTGAAAAGACCTTAAGATAGCTTTTCAAGAAGAAATAGGGAGATGCAGCAGCAAGTAAAGTCCCGTAAGGGCTCAGTGCAGGCTGAGGGAGTGGGGTGGGGAGCTGCAGGGCAGGGCCCATCCCCCACTACCTGAGTGAGGGAGCAGGGTCCCTGGGGGATAATGGCAGCCGAGGGCGGCCCAGAGTTACGATCCATGCACACCTCTCCATGGGGACGGGCTGAGGCTGTGCTGGGCTGTTCTCCACAGGTGGGGCCAGGATCAGGCCCGCTGTGGGGCACTGGGCTCAGCCACAGCCCGGGATAGCCAGGCAGGGCTGTGGGGACAGGGCAGGCTCTTGGCCTGCAGGCGAGGGTCAGGATCAGTGGGGCTGAAGACCAGCACCCTGCAGCATCGCTGGGGCAGGGACAGAGGGCCCCAGGCTGGGCTGAAATGGGTTCCTGTGCCGCAGGCAGGCGTGGGAGGCTGGCCAGGGGCAACCAGGCCCAGTTCTGCCCCAGGACCCTGGCGCCCCCACAACACGAAGGGAAGGAGAGGCTGGAGGCAGGGCTGTGGCAAACCCAGAGCCAGCCCCTCAAATCCAGAGGCAGTTTTAAAAGCATGCCATACAGCAACACCTTGGAAAACAGAGAATATCCACATGAGGGGAGCCAAAACTACAGGCACCGCTCAAGAAACTGAGGAGAAGAATCATGGGCAGAGCAACCAAAACCAGCACAGCCAAGGAGCCCACCCCTGCCCAGGATGGCTGCCAGGCTTCCTGCGGCCCTGGGGTCGCTGTAGCAAAGTCCCGTCACAAACCGATCCCTCAGCTAAACCCCACGGAGGGGATGGATTGTGCCGATATAAAGAAGTTTCCGAAAACTTCTTCTGAAAACACTTATTTGTAAAACTGTGAGCATATGAAAAGAACGCAAGAGAAAAAACCAGAATTTGTTAGAAGCTGACTTCCATTTTAAAAGAGGAACAGATGTTTTATTGTAATTAAAGCTCATCTTTTTTGTACAAGGTGACTCTTGGAGCACGCATATACTCCAAGTAAACAAGTCTACTGTATTGCTTTCATATGAATGTTGATGATCCACAGTTTTCTTGTAAATCTAGCTTACACTTGAAGAATTACTTAAAAAAAAATATCTTTATTTCAGCTCATATGGCTTTTCATTCTATTGCTTACTCTCCCAGCTAAGCCCTAAATAATTACTTTTACTTAGTATGTCTTGCATATTTATGAAACTTCCTTCCTATAATATAAAAATGAAGCATAGACATCTGAGATTAGTAACCAAATGAACCCAATGTTGAGTTGATTAAAACCTGCTTAGCAGCAGCGTACCGCATTGTCACACTCATATAAGCAATTTTACATAGTTAGAACTATCCAATTACTTTTTCAAATATATTAGTGAAGCGTTGTAAACAGTGCAATGTGCTAGTTTAAACAACACACAGTAAAATATGTATACAGTTAAGTAAATCACCGTGTCGAGCTCTGGCTCTCTTCTAGAAATGATCATGTCAAAGTCAGCTTGAGGTCAAGTTCAAGTGGGTACTGTAGGATGTTTGCAAGTGGGAACCCACTGCGTCACGTTCGTAAACACAGAAACCTTGGGCAGATGCAGTGCAAGAAAGAAACAATGAATGTCACCTTGTAGGACAACTCTTCTGTCCCACCAGAGAATTTACCAAGTAAAACAAGGTACGCGTTTCTGAATGCTTATTTCTCTTGGGATTTATTTCCTCAGGGCTTTGAGTTTTCTATTATCTTTATAAAATGATACTCTTCTATGTAGACTTTAGATTAACATAACCCAAAAAGGAATTTCTGTGCTAACAAAAGAACAGAATTAATGTAACAGTACCCTTAATATGGGTCATGTACTGCTGGCAAACTAGCAAGTCTTGTTAGGCAATTGATAAACAACCACATCTGTAGGCTAAATTTAACCATCTAACCAGTGCCTGTACAGCAAGATAAAGATGCTACCATGGATGACATTTGCACGAGAGCCAGTGGGAAAAGGAGGCTGATAAGTTACTCATCAACAAGCAGAATCCTGCAATCCTACAAATGGCTGGAGCTGTGGTATGCTGACGTACCTTTCCCCAGCTCAGGACAGCCCTGATTATAGGCAATTTTCTGTAGGCAATGTCAATCTGTTGATTAAACCTACATGTCAGGGAAAGTACAGACTTGACTGTGAATGATTCATTATCCAGATGAAAGGAGACCTGCACTTGACTGGGTACAAACATCGCCAACTTGTTTCCTTCCAGTTTTATGACTATCTGCCACTCTATTTTAGCAAGAACAGCATAACAAAAGGAGTGGCATTCTTTCTTTCTTTCTCTTCTTTCATTTTCAGCTGGAATATGCTGTACATGGCTGACAGTTTTCAAATGAAGCATTTGTCATGTTTAAGTCAGAGTAACAACAAAGTCAGAGCCCAACTTGCCTTTGTGATAACAGGAAAGTCTCCACCAAGTTTTTACTGACAGAATAGGAATGCTATTCATTTTATTTGATGGTTTGGAAAAAATAGAGCAGCAAACCATTACTCTCAGAAACTTACATCTTAAATGCTTCCTTCTGTTTCTGTATTAGTTGTCAGTCTGAGTTTTATACATCTGAAATTACTTAAATGCTAGAAGACAATAAATATATGTTAAATCATAAATATTCAAGTCAATCCTCTTTCGTGTGCCTCAGCTGCCTATTATGTCATGGACATTGGCTTGATGTAGCAGACTTCAAGACAGTTTTTGCTTTGGCTTCAGTGAATGCTGAGAACGCTCAGACCAATGCTTCTGCAACTGAAGTGATTTCAAGTGGTTTTACTAATGAATTCTTAATCTAGTTTAGTAGAAATGTGCATTAAAAATAATACTCCATTCTGAGATTAACATTTCAGAAAGAAATAAATAAAACGTTTGATTTCAGAGCAGAGTAACAAAGGTGACCAACATTTTTACTTAAAATGAAAGATTAAAAGAGCTAGCGAACACAGAGCTCTACTGAGCAATAATTTAGGGGTTATAATGGTAGTGTAACTTTTCAATAGCAGTCCTTGGAGAGTATAAGATAGCAAGAAGGTCAATGAAGTATTTAAAGCAGCTGAAACTAGTAGTAATGAGAAAAAGCCAACAAAAAGAAACTCAGACAGAATGCTGTGAAAAAAAATACCAGAATGCTCCCACTCATGCAATAATCTTCTAGAGGAAGAAAGGGGAGAGTGATGGAAACCCTGCAACAATGAAGCTTTTAAAAGTAGGTTTGAAAATAAAGTATAATGAAAAATTCCCTCTAAGTGAAGTTACCTATTAAGTCACATCTGTACCCAAGTTCCATTGCTAAAAACTGAGCTCTATCATTTTAATACCATTAGTCAATGGTATATTATAATGCTTTATTGTATGGTGTTATTTCTTAAAACATACCTTTTACAAGTATCTCTGGGAACAATAACCAATGAAATGTTTGCAATTTGCAATCTAACATAAAGAGACACAATTAAAAAATAAGTCCTTTATTCAAAAATACGGTATATCTTTTTGAAAGGTTATCTTCCAGTTTAAGCTCCAGACTAGTTTTTTTACCTTCTCAAAATATTAAATTCTTCAACTGCAAAGGAAGGTAAGGAAAAGTTGTGTAAAAAGAACAGTAATTCGCTGTATCTTTTAGTGAAACAGAAATTTTAACCACTTCTATGTTGGCCATTTTTTTATCAGCAATTGTGTAAGCACATCTTATTTATAGTTATTCTGATCAATATCATCTAGATAATTGCTTTTAGCTTCCAGAACAGCTCACTGAACTACAGAGTAATCTCTTAAAATTGTATACATTCTAATTCTGCATTTATACAAGTAGCATAATACATGCTGTAGACTGACATATGATAGGTACTGTAGGCAAAAATTTTACAACCAAGATGTGCTATACAGAAATAGGTCTTCGATGAAAGTGCTTTACAGGTAACTGCTTATTATGAGTCCTCATTAATGCTAAACTGTAATGGAATCTTTATGGAAACTTGTAAAAACAATTTTAAAATAATTGAATTCAAAGTTATGGGGCACTTAAAATCTTCTCTAGTAAACAAGACTACAAGGAAGGATAAAGATTAAACAAGTAGCTTTTTGCTGCCTTAAGAAGCCATCACCTCTGAACTGGCTAAGAATGCTTTCAAGCTTGATAACTGTAAATTGCCAATACTTGCACTAATATCACCATTTACCATTAGGAATTCAGTTACAAATGGCTGACTCAGTGCCTAACACACTGCACCCTTCAAACTGTGCTCAGAATGAAGAGCTGGGCCAATACTTTTAATATTGTTAAAATTTAAAAGTTAAAAGTTAACAGCTATGGTAGATATATGTTCTTTTGACTTTACTCTTCTACAAACTGTGTTATGAAGATTAATGAAATTAAAAGGATTTGAGCTACCAACTCAGAACTTAACTCAAAAATGAACTTTTTCCAGACTCTGATTCTCTTTCCTTAATTACAGATAAAATATAAATTATCTGTTAATAAGTCCTGGTTATAGTGGAAGGTCTTATATAGGTCTCAAACATGGAGGATTAATAATTCTAATCAAGTTCCTCTCTTCATGGTGAGAGTGATCGATAACATTCTGTGTCTGATGAGAACATGAAGCTACAAAGATGCAAAAGCGAACTCTGCCTTACCGAAGGAAAAAAGCTTTTTAGAACCAGTCATGTCTCCTCACAAAGTCAGATCTGCCAGTGAGAATAGATTTTTTTAGTCTGTGTCTATAAATGTTGAGTTTGGAAAGCAGTATTAAATTATTACTGAATACTAATTTTTTCTATGTGATTGGACATATCGCTGCATCATAAACAGAACAGTCTGAAATAATATCACACACACACCATGTGTGTGGTGATGAGAGGTGATCAAGAGACCAGAAGAATGCTCAAAACCAGGTAGGTTCGTACTGAAATGCACACTGAATAGTAATCCTTTATTTTATTGTTATTTTATCACATGGAGTGGGTGTCAGGGACCAGCACGTGCTCTGCAATTTAGTGTTCATCTGTATAATAATGGCCTCTGTGGTCATCAGCTTCACTGCTGGATCATAATAATGGATGATGTCTAATAATCATCTCTTATCCAGTACCTGAATGGCAATTACAGCCATTTCCTCACTGGAAAATGCAATCTCTTCTTTATTTGGCACTAAAATTATTAGCTCTTTTAAGGAGTTGTAACATGGATTAATCAATACAAAAGCTGTTTATATAGTCCTGATAATGATCCATTATCCCTTAATCTGATTCTTGAGCTTCCTCAGGGTATGAAGGTTTTTTTTCTTTTAAAATGAATATCATATCTTTTGTAATGGGCACATGGAAAACCTAAGTTGGCTCTCTCCCAAAGCTATATTACCCAATTCATTTTGTCTTTCAAGACAAGATTCATTATGGAAAATAATTATATTCAAGAAAGAGAAGTAATAATGTAATAATGTATCTACCTAATACAAACAATTTTAAAGTAAAGTCTGGCCAAAGCCTTTGCTGAAATGCTGGGATTAAAAAAAAAAAGTCTGGTTGGGCATGATAAATCATACCATTTACTAACATATCTAAAATAACCTGGGGAGCATTAGAATCTATTCCCAGACATAACTGTGTGGTGTATGCTTTACAATCAGTATTACACATGTACTTTGTGATAACTTGAAAATGATGGCTTGTTACTACAACTTTTAAGTCAACACTTGGCATAGTTTGGCTTTTGAGTTCAACTTGAGGTTTATTGTATCTTTGCAATTTTGTGATTAATAGTGTCATATGACGTAATAAAACAAAAGCAAAGAACCCCACCCAACCCCTCAACACAGCATGAGAGGAAGGACAATGTGATTAATGAAATAACTGTGTGAAAGAAATCACACAGCAGTGACCTGACTGTGCATGAGGTCCTGAGGAGGTGCACTGAACATCTGCAGTCTGCTTATCTAGGGATGGCTGTGGAAAACAAGATTAAAAAAAATTGTCATTTAAATTAATGTTGCCATTTCTTTGAGATCCTTCTCATTCCAGTGGCACTGTTCTGCTAATTGCAGCAACTATTTAGAGTTTTACAGGTCTGCTTTTGAGCAGAGAAGAAATTGCCTTATGTGAACATGACTCTTACTATGATTAAACATTAATCTAGAGAAGAGGGAAACCAGCATGTGAATTATCAATACTTTCAGGAAACTCAGATCAAACTGACTGCTCAAATCATAAAGAACAGTTTATTCTTTAAGAATTAACCCAAATAGGAAATGAAAGTACCAGAGAAAATTTTCTTTGTGCTCAGATTCTCATACTTCAAGGTTCAGTGCTTCTACATAAAAACATAAATATCTTTATCTCCGACTGAACATTGCTTTGATAAATAGCATTGGAGGTTATGCATCATAGTGACATATGACATACCCTTGATTTTCCTGGAAAACTCTTTTAAAACTTTTATTTGTTTGGTTGGTTTTTTTTGCTTCACCCCTTCTGTATTTAGCAAAAACAGGCACAGAGAGGGAAGGAGGAAAGAAACAAATACAATCTAGTACAAAACCAGAAAGCACCAGAAATCTCACACACCTAATTTTCAGATAAATTTGTTGGATTAAATACCTTTACTATTTACAGGCTTCATGTTGATGTGTAAGTATCTCTACCTAGTCAATCATAATTTCTTAAAACAGTCATCTGTTCACTGAAAAGAGCCGCTGTGGGTTTTTTGCATGAAGGTGAGTATGTATTGGTAAGTCTCAGAAAAATCTATTCAGTTCTTGCCCTCAGAATGGTTAAGAGACAGGTAGAATAAGCCTTCCTAGTGAGAGACACTTTCCA
The DNA here is from genome assembly GCF_000687185.1 of Egretta garzetta. Lineage (NCBI taxonomy): Eukaryota > Metazoa > Chordata > Aves > Pelecaniformes > Ardeidae > Egretta > Egretta garzetta. The sequence goes on from NW_009260410.1 coordinate 3,550,556, forward strand.
AACTATTTCCGAACTATCACTAAATTGTTCAAACACCTAACAATAAGAGTATTTTAATGAAAATTTCACAAAATCATAGAATGGTTGAGGTTAAAAGGGGCCCCTGGAGGACAGCTTTTCCAGTCTCCCTGCTATACCAGGGCCATCTAAACCTGGTTTCTCCAGACCACATCTAGACGGCTTTTGAGTATCTCCAAGAATGGAGACTCTGCAACCTCCGTGAACAACTTGTTTCAGTGCTCACTCAAAAGTCGGGGCTTGGGTTTTTTTCCTAGATCTTTTCTCAGATTATCTACATAGCTTTATTAAAACAAGTGCCTTTTCAAAGGTAGAGGAAAAAACCCCATGATTACGAGGGTTCCTCTTATCTGGTGACATGGAAAGTGGAGCTACACTGTTGTAACATTAAATATGTAAATGTCTGTAACACAGTTTGCTAAATGCCCTCTCTCGCAGCAAGAAATAGCATCTTGCAAAACATTATTCAATGCCTTGTTTTAGGTGACAGCACCAGTACAAAGTGGATGGTATTCTAGAAGCGTATTTCTCTACATTCATGTAAGCAGGGTAAACTTGCCCAGATGCATACATTTACATTCCAAATACCTAAAATTAGGTCAGCTGAATACACTGCAACAGTCAAAGGAGACTGAAATAATACAATGCTACACCTATGGCCTTGCTAAACAACTCTGACATTCATCATAAAACTATTATGGAGATTATATATGTTTATAGGGCTTTAACCAGCAGAAATTGAGAGACAAGATTAACATGTTTTTATGACTAGAATTAATAACACATTTCTTGTTATGAGCTTGTTACCCTCTACATACTAATACCTTTCTTGCCCAAGAGTAAGACAAAGGCTGCTGTTACAGATACCATTTTAGGGAAAGTTGTGAAGCACATTTCTCCATTAAGGCAAAAAAGAAAGTGGTTTTAGATTTTACATATTTATTTACTTGTGCATCACATACAAAATAGAAACCATATTATTATTGCAAGCCCAATAATCTAACATTGACCACTTTCCTTAAGACTTTTCAATGATATAATACACACTGTCTATTGTTATGTTCACTTATAGAACCTTGCTTCTCTTTAGTCTAACTTCGTTTGACAACCATTTTCTACTCAAATTTCACCAAGGCTCTGTTTGATGATTTATATACTAGATGAATTAACAATGCATAATTACTTTTAGTGATGATAATCAGCTGTGATTATTGACCAAGTCTAGCCATGACTATGTCAATAATAAACATGGCAAGACACAATTAAGGCCAGAATAATATACTTTACAGCAAGCAAGATAATAAGAGCTGAGCAAGTATCTCAAATCAATTTCTACTAATAGCCACTTTAAAAAAATAATCAAAATTGCTTTACTTATATTTGGGATTCCTTTCTATTAATTTCTTATAGATACTGTTGCTTCATAAGCAACGCTTAGCACTGACTTCAAAGGAATAATTTTCATTTTTCATTTATCTAGTCAGTATCCATAAAAGCTCACTCACAAACAAACTTCAAAAGATGTTTTCAGTTAATTGTTCGTGAATTAGCTAAAAGGATAGTTTGCTTGAGTAAGTCTCTTTATAGGAAAAAGACCCAGCACTTGAGGGTAAGAAAACAGATCTTCTAAATTCAAGGAAATTCAGGGAGAAGAAACCCTGAAACTCCTAAGAGAGTCAAATCCCAAGCATTTGACTTCTGTCTTTCTGCTGAAAAAATGATTCAGGTGTCCTAAATGTGTTTATATGAGCATAAATGAATTATTCACTCATTTATTCTGTCTATGGACTACCCATACACAGACCTTAAATATGCAAAAGTACAGTTGGGATCCAAGTCTTGTCTAAGACTCTAGTGGGGTCTTTGTTTAGTGGGGTACAACAATTTGGGGTGAGTTTTGTTCACAACTGCAATATTATTCTGTTGTTCCAATTTCCAACAATGTACACAAAGAGGAGAGAATACACATGGCAACAAATAAAAAAGTTTCTCAGCCAGTCCTTACAACTGAAATTCAGTGATTTTTAAAAATGTCTGGGACTTGGTAGTCCCATGGCAGCATGAACTGAAAATACATATTAGGCACTCTGAGGCTGCTGTTGCACAGGGGAGGGAGGTACAGCGAGAGCAAGCGTGAGCAAATGGAAAACAGCATTTGGCTTCAGTCTCTGACCATTGTGCCTTCATGGATGCTGCCTAGTGGAAACAAACAAACAAGAGCCTATATATGTAGAGTGGACTCATCGATTTAGTCCTAAGAGACAAATGATCATTTGCAACTGTGCCTACTTTTTCACCATTAATGAATCTTTAAGTATTGTTTCTGGACCTCCCTGACCTTTCAGTGATTAAACAGCCGATCCTATTGCACCGTAGAGCATTTAAGTTCCTTGGAATGAGCATCCTTCGAGATGGTAAAAATGGTGCCTTGCATGTTTTATATACAATGTATTTAGATTATATATGGATTCCCAATAAACATGGGATGATAAAACTGTTGAACTCCTGTTTTAAAAATCTAAAGCAGCATTTCTTATTCAGGCTTCCAAGTCAGCAGCATTTATCAAATGGCCATGACAGGATGGCACGAGTGTAGGGTGAGAAGCACTAATTATGACACCTCTAAGCTGGCAATTTTGCAGTTAAGATCTTTTCAGGATCTTTTCTCTATGTAAATAGAGACCATTTCCCTCTCATTTCTATAAAACTGAATTATTTGGAAAGAAATAAAATATTCTTTCCAAAGTACCTTTCCCATCACTATGGAGATCATTGCTCTTCAGAATCACAAATTGTCTTATTTTATCAAGAAAAGATGCTTTTACCCTCAGGTAAGTGAAATAATATTTCTCTTCTCCTAAATTCTTGGTTTAATTGTTTGGCGATTTCTGAGGAAGATAAAATCGATAGAAGTTAAAATGCATCTTTCTGGTCAATCCTTTCCAAGTTAAAAAAAAAATATATATATACACACACACAGAGCCAAAATTGAACGCATACACATAATCCCCAGGCATGTTATCATCTAGCAGGTAGTATAGTCTGAGTGAGGTCTGCAGCTCTCTTACTATAAATTTAAAATTCACCGAAGTATTTTATTAGGAAACGATCAGCAAAGACTTTGTGATACACCAACAGGAATCAGAGAGGACAGAAGGGAAGGAGGAATGAAGGATTAAAAGAACAACCTAATTGATAAAATCTGGGAAAAAAACACCCAGAAGCAGAATGTAATTTTAGAGAAACATAAGTGGTGGAGATAATGTCAAAGCTAGTTATTGCTTTTTGCACAGCTCAGGCGATAGGACGGAAGGCACACACGGCAAATGGAACCTGGAGCTAGTCAAGTTCCAGGGAGAGAAGGCTTTTCATTACTGCACGTTAATCCATTTCTGGAAGGTGGAAGTCTCTTTTCATTGATTTCTGTTTGTCTCAACAATTAGATGCTTTTTGGCAAAAGCAAGTTGAACACACTGGATGAAGCGCTCACAAAATCATAATGTTAGCTTGCAGAATTACACTTGCCTTAAAACAGAGCACCTTAATGTGACTCAGATCTAGAATCACAGTTCATTTGGAAAACCAGTTACTAAAAATCTTTCTAAATTATTACAGTAGGATTAGGTCACAAGTTACTAGGTTAGGCTTTTTCTGAAACAACACTGTAGGAAAAAAAAAAATCCTTAAATATTCATACCATGCCACCTTACTTTGTACACTATGTATATTGATTAGTGTAAAACCTGGAGTATGCTAGGAATTATTTGGACATATTGCAAAACACCACTGCTGTTTAGAAAAGCTCTCAGCCTGGTGGGGATAAAGAAGGAGGTTACTTACTCCTTGAATTTTTTTAGCTACTCTCCCTGTTCAGCAGCATGTTGCCAACCAAAGCCTATGCTGAATTTGGAACTGGACACCATGGAAAACCCACTGTTCGGGAGAGGCAGCGACGGTCTCACTGAATCAGCTTCCGGCAAAAAGGAAGAAAATTCTTTTCCAGAAATTGCTCTTCTCTACTGCTTTCTCAGAGCATCCAATAGTTATAACTCACACCCTAGAGCAAGGAAAAAAAAAAAAATCTAATTTTCTTTCAAAAGGCCAGTTTAGTGTTTTAATATTTACCGTTATAACTCTGGGTTTTCTTAACATCACTTTGTAAGCTGCTGTGCTTGGACCTGTGTAAATTCTTCTCTGGGCCTCCTTTTTCCCTTTTCACCTTATGCTTTTCTACGCAAACTCTGTATATAGGCTCAGTATGTAAAATCCCACCATAGACCACATGTGTTGGAGCCCCTGATACCAATTAGGATGTATTTGCTTGACAGCAAACATCCGCCACTAGATCTAAGAGACCTAGGGTCCTTGGATATTGCATGAGGGTTTTGTAGAAGGTACTGCATTAATAACCACAAGACAGAAAACTACCATATATGAGTGTTATGATTGACCTTGGTCTTCATTCACCTTTGCTAATACGTAGGAAAGAAGGTAAAGTATCCAAAGAAAAGGATGCCCTACTAGTTTGATGTACTTGCCACTCTTGATTACATTCCTGTTGAACTTGGAATAATATTTAGCTGCTATTGGCAGTAACTTTGGGATAAATTTGCAAAGATGAGCTCATATTTTATACTTTCAATGTGTTAAAAGTGTTCCTAGAAGAAAAGTTGCCAGAGAAAAGGCCAGGATAAATCTTTTGTTAGCATAGAGGTGTTCTGAGTTAAATCAGACAACAATCTACTTTTTTATTCAACCCGCGCTAGCAAGCATTTTGTTTTGGATAGTATTAAGCAACATTCTGTGTGTTAAGCTTTACACACCAAAAGGTAAAACACTGGATGATGCTGTGATTTATGGGGTATAGATCAAAAGATTAGAGTTAGTGATTTATTTTTTTTTTAAACTAACTGTGCAACTCAGGAATTTTTTTTGTTTAAACCTTCGTAGGAAATTGATACTTCTATTTTTATTAGCATTTTAACACACATAGATGTAGCTCTGTTTTTCCAGTGATTTTACTGAAAATATTCCAATGTGATCAACCTCAGAAGATTATTATTAGCAGCTTGATTATTTAGATGTTGTAATTAAAGTTTAACCTATTTGTCTTGCTCTCTGTGTTGAAAAATCTGTTATTCTAAAGTCTGATATACATTAGTAATTTAAGATTTTATTTTATTCATAGTCTTTGGAAGAAAAATGATATATAGTGAAACAGAATGGAAAGTTAGGAGGAACAGTTATGGATTTATTACTCTCTCATCTTCAACTTTTTCTTTGAGTAGCTAAGCCCACAGAGATGCTTCTGAGAGGTACCCTAAACACCACTATACCAAGTAGAACTAAACTGAAGAGAATTTAATCCATCACGCTTTTGTTAAACTTGCAGAATCAAATGAGACATTCTGCAAAACAAAGACAGCTCTTACCTTTTTAAAACAATTTTGTGCTATTCTAGATTTCATAGGTTCTCACAAATTGCTTTGATTTCTAAAAACTTAGCCCTGCTACATTACATTACCTTGTATAAAAAGATAATCAAGAGGCTTGCTTTCCAGTTCTTGTTTGGATTATATCATCACATTTTAATTGTATCCTTATCTAAATAATTATAGCTCTATAAACACAATAATAATAAACCCCTCATACTCATGCCATGCATTCTGCTTATAGGGAAAAAGATCAAACTGCTCTTCTATGATAAACTATCTCTTCTTTAGAAGTATGGTGCTCATAAAACCACAGAGCTAAACCTGCAGGTCCTCCAACTCACAGAAGGTAGTCCAATGTTATTACTAGCTTTTAGGAAAGGTTTTTGTAAAATATCTGTGTCATCTCCTCTATTTCTTGAAAGTAGGCAACAGGACTTCCCACAACTTATCCGTTAAAAACAGAGATAGGAGTTTCTGGAGTTTTCTGTGATTTTAATTGAGGGTGTTGTCTAAGACACAGACTGTGCCTGACATGGTGGTACTTTTGTTTTACTGCCCCTGTAGCAGAATGCAAAATAGAAACAGTAGTTCAAGTTATGGACTTTTCCTAATGATGAAAAGATTTATAGTTATCACAGAGCTGTCTCTAGTCAAAAGTTCTGTCCTATATTAATGACTTTTAAAAAAAACAACACTAATGCAAGCCTGAGTGATTATATCCAAAGCAAAAAAATTATTGAAGTCCTTAACTGCCGAACTTACTTTTAAATTTACAGAGACATTACTTCAGGGTGATAATTATGAGTTCTCTAAATAGGTCACTGGGCCTCAGCTGATCAAATTCCTTCTTAATAATTTACTTGGGGTAGGCTGGAGCTTTAAACTTTGATTGCAGTAACCAAGGTGTGGTAAGCACAGAAGAGCATCGTCTGCTCTGAGAATCTGAGCAGCAGCATCACAGCTGCTGCTGCTTGTGGTGCACATTCCCCTCTGAAAAGGGGTTGCACCAGAGATGGCAAAAAAAGCATAAACAGTGACAGAAACATTTTTGTGTGCAAGATTTCCACGTGGGTCTTAAGACTGAGGAAGAAAGCTATATTTATATAATTCTATATAAATAGAAATATAGGAGAGAGCTTTCTGTCTAAAAGTTTCTACAGAGACAGAGGCAGGCTAAAATGCAGTTCATAGATCCCAGGCTGGGCACCTATGTAGGGAGGCGAAAGCCAGAGTGTTTGATTAGACAGTAAAACAGCACTCCTAAATTTATCCTGGCATGTACAAAAGCAGTGCTGGTTAGGGGGCAAGTTCTGAGCTTTTGTCTTCTGCCTAACGCAGTGCCTTCATTCATAAAACTGGAGAGCCTCAGATGAGAGCTAACCTTACTGTTAGTAGATTTAATATCATCTTCATAGCAATTAGTGACTACTTTCTATATCACCCTGAAAGGGAAAATGCCCCAGTATTTAACTGTAACTGAGACTGTGCTAAATGCCTGTGCTATAACTTAATATACGAAGGGCTGCACAAGAGCGTACTTAAGCAGTTGTATTCATTACACATGCAGGGAAGGTATGAGCTGGAGTTTCCCTAAGGGATTTGCAGCATGAAATGCATAAAAAAAAATTAGTGGCACGTTGGAAACCTGAGGATCAGAGGGACTCGCTCATACCTGTGGGTGTATGGCTGATGTTTGGGTCTGTCTCATAAGGATCAAGTGCCTCGTTGTCGCATGATTAAATGTGATATGCAACTATATAGTCAGGTATTGTGCTCTGCCTGGTCATTAAGATGCTGGTCAGCAAGACTTCTGAGCTAAAGCTCAATAAAATGAATTTTCATTCTACTTCTGAAAATTCCCCAATCGAATATGTTTTTACAAAACAAAAGTTGTTTTTTCATTTTGTTTTGTTGGGTTTTGTGGATCACTAGTCTCCCATTTGCATTTTAAGATAAGCTTATGGTGGGAAAAGATTTAATGAGTATAGTGGCAGGGCTCTATTTACATTTGAAACAATTCTTTCCAAGCTCTGAAACACACAAAACTGTTAACAAATCACTCTGCACCTTTTACAGATAACTAAAGGGCAGTAAAACAGGGATGACCTCAAGGACATAATTCACATGGGGGAGGGCATTCATCTTAATAGTGCTTAATCAGGAAAATCAGGAGAAGCTAAGATTGTTCTGCTTTACAAGGTGTTTTGTTTTTTTTTTTTGATCTGGTTCACCAGGAGAGAATAATTTAATTTTAAAGGATCAGAGGTTCAGTGAGATAAGTACACTCCTAGGTATTTAACAGAAGTAAAAAAAAAAAAAAAAAAAAAAAAAAAAACAAACCAAAAAAAAAAACCAAACAAAAAAAAGGAGGTGAAAGGAAATTTATTCCTAGTTTATTCAAAATGTCTGTAGAAAGTCACCAGGGAAATGTCTATGTTGGACTTCAGTTTATTCTGAAACCATAGAGGCTACCAAAATGATTAGGAGGGCAGGACAGTGGCATGGTGGATGGTGCTGATGCCATTAATTGCCAACAGTGGCCAGAACAACACAGGTCTGGTGCGAGCATAGAGCCAGCCTGGGTTTTGCTTGGTCAAACCCTTCTCGATGAAGGCGCTCTGTAAATCCATGTGTGGGTCCTTATTGTACAAAGGTGGCCACTTTCCTGTAACAGCTCAGAGGTGATGCCAATAGTCAGCTGTACATGCAGGGTTTTGGGAACGTTGGAAACCAGCAGCTCAGGGCTTGCTAATACCAATAACGGCTAGGTACCTGCTCCACAGAGCATTGCTAAGTACAGTACAACAACAAAAAACACTTAAAAATAATTCAGATTCTGAAATAAAGCCCCTAGTGGTGTAAGCAGCAAAGTTAGTTATACCTGGAGCTTAATTTAGATTAGAGCCCAGTGTAAGCAGTAAAACTGGGTTAAACATGGACACAGAGTCCAGCAAAGCACCATGAAGGTAGTTAAGGAACTAAAGCAAAGAGGGGAGAACTGAGACCATTTAGCCTGGGCAAAGGAAGGCTCAGGGGTATCTCAGCAAGAAGACAGAGCCAGGCTCTTCTCAGTGCTGTCCAGTGACAGGGCAAGAGGCAACAGGCATAAACTGGAATAGAGTAAGTTTTGGTTAAACATAAGGAAAAAGCTTTTCTACTCTGAGGGTGGTCAAGCACAGAGAGACTCTGGAGTTAAGTCTCCACCCTTGGGGATATTCAGACCTCATCTGGTCACCCTGAACCCCTGCTATAGCTGACCCTGCTCTGAGCAAGAGGTTGGACGGGGTACAGAGGTCCCTGCCCACCTCAGGGATTCTGTCACTCTGTAAGGCTCCCACGGGATAGTGGTCTGAAATTCAGGGGAAGGCATTTTGTACGCTGAATTAAAAGCTACCGTTTCCTTTGACAGAAGGGCACGAATCAGAAGTTTGCTCTCGAAACTTTCACAGATATCCTTATCCACAACAACCTTAGTTACACCATAGTGTGGATTGATTTCAGTAAGATTGGTCAACTTGACAGAAGCCAGACTATTTCCTCCGGACTGATCTATGTTCAGCAGTAAGCGATGCCATTTCTGTTCTGCTGAAATCTTCCCATACCTCATTTTTGTTCCCATGCAAGCCCTAACACAGCTCCCTTTTTTGCCAATATTAGTTTCTCAGTTTGCTCTGAGCCATGAAAAACAAACATCATCTTGCTTTGCCACTGTATTCAGGGAGAACCATTTGTATTACAACACAGTTTCTGAATGCTAAAACTGTTGGACTCCTGTCATAAATCTGGTAGTTTTGTGTATATAGCAGTGGGTTAGAGAAGCAATTGCCTATGAAAAAAGCCAAGTGCTAAATGACACTAGAACAAAGCAGAGTAAGATGAAGTCGGTACTGCAAGGAATTTTGAAAAGGATTACAAGGAGAATTGCCAGAGCCACAATACACCTTTTTCACAGGCTTCTCTCCCAGATCCTCAGCTGCATCACTTCAGCTCTCACATATATAAATGTCTGTCTGTACCTATTCCCTGCCTCAATTTAGGGTGAGAAAAGGGGTCCAATTCAAGTACCGTCTACTTGGGAATAAGGAAATTAGAACAGTCCTACCTGTAGAGAATCTGTTCTTTCCGTAAAAGACAGTTTTGTAACACAAATTCAGTCAAACTATTCTCATGGCTCTAGCTAGCCATGTCTAATATAAATAAAAGATAGATACACAGAACAAACATGAAAGCATGAAACAAGAATAAGCTAGGGAACAAAAGGTCTGGTTAATAAGTCTGTCTTTGCTACTGAAGATCTACATTCAGTAAGTTTTTTAAGTGTAAGCAAAACTAGCTTCATGAGACCAACATGCAGTTGGAGAGGTCTTAGAATACCGCCCTGGCCATCAGTACTTACATATCCAAAGTCCCCAAGATACGTAAGCAGACAACATGAGAAATCCTCAAAACTGCCCAAAGTGTGAGCAGACTTCTCTACCTTTCTGCAAAGCACGTGAGGTCTAAAGCCCTTCTGCAAGATCTGTATTCCCATTGCCAGCCAGCGAGTGACAGCATCTCCCTGCTTGCCCTCAGCAAAACTTGGGCAGCTGGTGAACAGCCCTTACCCAGGGCCAATATAATGCCAGCCTTTTTTATCAAAATACATACAAGCAGTCAGAAAATCACAGCTTGTCTAAGCGTGGTTGTGATTGCCATGTTGGTGAACACTGGACTTAAGTATTTTATACACAAATAAATGAAGAGATAGATTACAATGTCATTTCAGAGACATTAAATCTTTGTATGAGATGATGTGTGCATATTCTATGACCTTAGAACCTGCTTTAATGTGAAAAACAGTGGCGAGCCACCCTACAGTAAGCTAGAGACCCAATTTTAAAACTAAACATTCAGTATGTTTAAGTTATCAAAATATTTTCATAAAAGATCATGAAAAAGAAAGCTATCTTGAGAAATAAGCATCTAATGAAAAACCTTTTGAAAGAAATCCTAGAGAAATATTATATTGATTCATGAAAATAGAAACTCTGTCAAATTTTAAGATATTTCATTAAAGATCATGATAATTTTTTTATGCATTTGATGTTAATACAGAGACAAGCATCTTGGTTTTGTCAGTCCAAGTTTTAATTCATGTCATTTGTCTTTAGTCATTTCTAAGCATGCAGCATGTCTAAGCAACACGGCAAAGGGTACAAAAAACTGAGAGAAGTTAAAAGAGGGGAAAAACAAAATGAACAGGAAAAAAATTATAATTCCCTCCTTAGAGGCCTTTCGTTACCAATCTCTTCAGACTTGCGAAATCACAATTTAACTTTGGTTTCCATGAAGTTTTTTGGGGTTTGATTCTGGTTTTGGTTTTTTGGGTGTGTTGTGGTTTTGGTTTGGTTTGCTTCCTACACCCCCCCCCCCCCCCCCCGCCAAGAGTGGGGGTGGGGGGTGGAATTTGTTGTTCTTTGCAGTGGTAAAACAACAGAAAATAATTTGACAAGCCCAAATTATTTTTTTCCTCACCCACTCATCCCTTGATTTCTGTACTGCTATTTAGAGTCAACACTGGGTTATCCACATGAACCAGAGCCACATCTTTTCTCTTCCCACACCAGAGAGCCACAGAGTGCTTCCTTGAAAACTGAAGGCACCTGAGCTATACCTTTTTTGCCCCAAGTTTGTCTTTACCTGTGACCAGAGAGCACAGACCAGAAATAATGAACAAAGATGTTCTACATCCAGACTTTCTGAGCTTCACACAATACATTTTTCCTACATCTAACTGCAAAATAATCATCATCTCCAACTCATGCCACTGGATCAATAGAGGAAATTTAAAACATACACATGCGAGTCTGGGAATATTTTATTGCTAAAAATTCCACCCACCCACACCCAATTAAAAAAAAAAAAAAAAATTAAAAAATCAGACCTTCACCTAAAGTTATATTTGCAGTTGCAGAAAAACTAGTAAACGTTAGATTACTACTTCCTAGCAATAACCAACAACAAATATAAGTAATGAATATATTTTATGACATTGCTGCTGTTGCATTCATCTTGGGAGTGTTAAAATGTCTATACGAATTTTGCAGTCACGTCTTCGTGTGAAGAAGTAATTTAAGGCCTAGAGAAGAACACAAGAGTTTAATAAGATCTGGAACCAGTTTAAACTTCATTGGAAGAAACTGCAAATATTTAGTAGAGCTTAATCTATCACTGTGTGGATACTCGTATCCATTGGTCATTACAGTAGATTAGGATGGAGTTTTACTCTTATTTCAGCTAAACATACACTTTTTTCTTTCTATACAGTACAGAGGACTTAATTTTGTTGATGAAGTGGTAATGTTTAAATATATGATTTGAGAACAAATATGTGAACACATCCGATTTATTTTTAGGGAAAGGAATTCAAATGTTATATTTTCTATAGTCTTATTGTAGTGACTCGTACGTTCTCTGACAACTACATGCAAAGAAAATGTCTTTAGAGGCTATTCTGTGCTCTCATTTTCTTACTCCTACCACTTTGGACAACTGGTGCAAAAGGGATTTGGCTCAGCTTGAGCCATAAATTCTAACAACTGTTTTTCTGTCTAAAGATAATTAAAGCCTTCCAAAGTGACTATTACTACTTTGTTCTATTTCCTCTGGTTTACATCCTGCATAATTCACTCACATAATTCCTATTTACAGCAGCTTTCGCAGGATGGAATCCCATCTACCTGCTGCACATAATCCCTATTTACTGGGGTTTTCTGGGGATGGAAAGCAAAATACGAAAACTTGCTCACATAAAGAACAACACAGTTGTTAAAATATTTGTTTCTCCAGATATCAGGAGATATATAGAGATATAGATATGTGCATACATATGTATTTAAGCAAACCATCACTACCTCCTTGGGTAAACACTTGAGAAATAACAAGAAAGATTTTTCCCCATACACGAGATGCTCTCCCTGAGCAGGGCATCACCCAGTTCTTACTGATAGCGTGCACGAATATCCTCCTGCTGCTACACAGTCAGTGGGTCGGATACTATACAGCCAATATACCAGTTAGCTCTGGTTTACTACAGCACTGCTTGGGCCGCCGACCCCTTCTTCCCACTCCATCTCTCCTGCATGCTCAAACACACCATTGCACAGCACCAAACGTCAGAGATCCCCCCCCCGCCCCTCATTCAGAGGGGGCTGCAGTCACTCCGGCTACCTGAGGGAAGACAGTGAGAAAGGGCAAGCACCATCAGCAACATGAAACTGGTGTCAAGATATAAGTAGTGGAAAATTTTCCTGTGAGATCCAGTGCAGAGCAGTGACATACAAGTAAGTCATCAGGAAAGTTATCCACAGTTGCCATCTCCCCCAAGGACAACACTAAAACCAGTCCCTCCGCAAATCAGTAAAAAGTAAATTTGTCTGTACTGCTCCATACACTGCATTATTCTTTAATTACAGCCAGCACTTTGCAGGTTTCTTCATTTTTGCCATGGTTTAACCCTGGCCAGCAACTAAGCCCCACGCAGCCGCTCGTTCACTCCCCCCATAAGGGGATGGGGGAGAGAATCAGAAGGGTAAAAGGGAGAAAGCTCGTGGGTTGAGATAAAGACAGTTTAATAGATAAAGCAAAAGCCCTGTGTGCAAGCAAAGCAAAGCAAGGAATTCATTCACTACTTCCCATCAGCAGGCAGCCATCTCCAGGAAAGCAGGGCTCCATCACACTTAACAGTTACTTGGGAAGACAAACGCCATCACTCCGAATGTCCCCCCCTTCCTCCTTCTTCCCCCAGCTTTTATACCAAGCATGAAGTCATATGGTCAATAGCCCTTTCGCCAGTTGGGGTCAGGTCTCCTGGCTGTGCCCCCTCCCAGCTTCTTGTGCACCTTGCAGAACATGGGAAGCTGAAGAAGTCCTTGGGTGTTATCCCATTATTCTCATGCTAAATCCACAACACAGCACTATGCCAGCTACTAGGAAGAAAATTAACTCTATCCCAGATGAAACCAGGAAAATCTTTTATGTATTTTACATGTGGTGAAAAACCCAAACCCATAACTTTGCACACATTGGTTTAGCTTCCTGAAAAGGCACAGGATGACAAGAAGACTGTTCTCCCCCACCGTACCCCACCAGCATGAACCACCCCACCTCCTCGCTGCAGGACGAGGCTCCTCAGAAGCACTGAGAAGGTGAAGAGTTGGTTTCAGGCCACAGGTGTCCAGCACGTACACCAGCCACTAAAACACGGCAGGAGTAAAAACACAGCAAGGAGGCCCGAGCACAGCAATGAATTAACCAGAGATGACATGAAATGGTTGTACCAATGCTTTGTCTTGAAACATGCCGGTCTTGTAAGAGCTACTGTTTTTGTGAAAGCCAGCTTGGGTATCTGCATAGGTTTTTTTTCCATTGCCACGTAGGCACATGAGCTATCTCAGAGCAAATTTGGTTCTCTAACTGATGCCCTCCTAAGTGTTTTCAAGCTGGGCAATGGTGTAAGCAGAGTGCTGTCCCTGACACCAGGGAATTATTCTTCACTCAGAGAAAGATCAGTCTGTGGGCAGAAGTGCTTCCTCAAAAGCCCTATCTCTCTGCTCCTACCTCCAAATAGCCTCCACTGGAGATTTTGGTGTGTAGCAGCAATGGCCACTTTTCTTCAGCTGCATTTCACTGGCTGGTGAATATCAAACCACTCAGCTCGTGTTTCTGTTATTTTAGGAATACAACTGTGACTTTCCTTTTTGGGCTGCCTTCCAAGATTTTCACTGTATAGTAAATGGTGAAGGTAGTGGGCCAACAAAGTCAGATTTTAAATGAGGCTTGAGGGCTTTCCTGTCATCACAGTGAGTTATTATTTCTAAATAGGTTTAATTATCTCCACCACTTTACAGGGGGTATGCTGGGAAAGAAAAAGAGGATCTGTAGTAGTGACTTGCCACTGGTTTTGTTTTCTTTTTTGTCTGTTGCATGCGAACATAATTCCTTACCATGATATTTCTTGAAGAGTTCCCATTCATTTATGAACATCCCTGGTGATGGACCCAAAGGACCAAAAAGATTTCTTCTTCCCCTTGGCTACAACAGAAAGAGATAACAGGGGAAATCTACAGCTAATGATATTTGCAGAAAATTAGATTTGAGAGGCAAAAGATTATTTTTTTCCTCTCTTAGTTGCAGAAAATGTGGCATTTAAGCAACAACAACAACAAAAAAGTAAAGTTTTAGCAACAGTAAATTTTACAGATATCAACAGAAATTTGGACTCTAGTCAGTCCTGTTGTCTCATAGCTGTGCTTAGGGGGGAGGAAGGGGATTTCATTTCCCCACGCCTGCTGTTGTTGAAGATTTGCTTCATCCTGTCACCAGTTCATGGGGGAATGCCTTCAAATAGCAGCAGGCTCAACCATTGGCATGGACACTGGGGAGTCAGGTGTAGTTCAAGCTTTTCCATGAGGCAGATGGTTCCTGAACTCTCTACATTTTATCTGCTTTAATATGATATAATACTAACATTTGACTAACATTTATAAGTTAAAGCAATTTTACAATGGCACGTTTTTTGTAACAGTGAAATAGTCAAAAAGGTCTTAATGATGATTCCTTTTTTGAGCCAGAGGAATTTGAGCACTAATTACTTCAGTTACCTTACAGAATCCCAATGCCAAATGTAACATCTTGCATCGCTTTTTAAAGAGGTAAACTATAGCATTAAACACTTCAGTGTGCTATGTTCACAAAGATGTGATGGCCAAGAGTGCCTATGAAAACCTGGGAAAGTATACTTCAGATGACCCTACCTGTTTATTTTAAATTAAAACTCATTTTTTGTAGTTATGAAAAGGAACAAGAAATTGAGTAATCCCTTTGTGTTATAATCACTATTCAAGAACTGAAGAAGTTAATGGCAGGAAATTTATGATTCCCATCTTTTAGTTGACAGTAAGAATTGCGGGAGCAATGAGTCTAATACAGCACAGTTTGGGGACTGGGATTTACAAGTTCCATCAGGTAACAGAAAATAGGCAGGAGAAATCAAGTGATGTCATGGGTCAATCAGTGTTCAGAGAGCAGATGCTAGAATACACATTACAGGGGCATGGATCACACAATAGGAAGCATGTATAAATACATCATATTAATGTATAAAACATTTTAGTGTTTTGTCTTTACGTCTGACACTTCGGTGAAGTTCTATTAATTCACAACTAATTGCCTGAAAGCCCTGTGCTTAGGTTTTGTACCTATGATTACAGTAGCTATGAATTGTAACAATGAACCATAGGCCTTGTCATATCGTATTACTTAGGTCTGACATCTTAATCATAAATCAGGTTTTTTTGCCCATTGTCACATCCATGACATCTATATTTTGTATTTTTACTTGGCCCTTTGCTGCTGGCAAGCAAGTTCAGAGGCAATTAACTCTTATCCTGTGGTTAATTCTTCAGGTTAGTGAAACACTCGTTCATTAAGCTGTAACAGAGCTTTTCCTGGGGATGTTCTAGCTCATCTGAACAGTAAAATATATAAACAAGACAAAGTGACACAGAGGTTAAAAGACAGATCTTAAGTTATAGTTGGATGCATACAAAGGCAGGTATGCATCTTTCAGGGTTTTTCAAAAGTTCTCTTTTATTGTGACCTAGCTTCTAATGCACAATGATTTTTAAAGGTAGTAGTAACTATAGGCTGCAATTTAAAAATTGCAGCTTTCAAATAAGCAGACTCCAGTACCCGTAGGTACCCATACCAAAAGAAAATGGAGAAGATTTGAGGATTTATCTGTTTTCTCCGTGAAGGTTTGGAATTCTGCGTTAAGGCTCATCCCTGCAGAATGAAACCATTGCTATCCATGTCAAAGTAACTCACAATACAGCTTCAATAAGTCCACACGAACACAAGCTGCTCTCCTGATAGTAGACTCATGCTAAGGCCATCATGCAAGTTTTACCCCAGATAACCAACTTTAGAGATTTCTTTCTAATATGTATAAAGAAAACCCTAAACAAGACAAAATAGACCCTCAAAAAATCAAGTATGGCAAGAAACAAATTTGCACTAAGTAGATGTTAGTATAGTCAGCAACTTCATCTCCCACAGAGACTGCAGAGCAGGCTGCTAATACAATACCATGAAGAGCAAGGCCTGTGGTCTTATGGATATACCACAAATTAATCTAGATATGTGCCCTGATAATCAGGATGTTGACAGAGGGTGGGCGTAGAAGATAGGAAGATAGACAGACAACTAAAGCAAAAGACCACTCAAATCATGAAAATCCAGAGAGAGTCAATGTGTCACCAATACATAGCCTACGACTGCAGAGCATCTTCAGCCAAGCCTTTTCCAGCTCCACTACAAATCCATCGATTCCAATGGCGGCTGAAGAGAAGAGGTGAAGATGGGATTAAAAGTAGATAAATATGAGGATAAAAAAAGATAAGGGAGAACAAGGCAAAATATGAAAAGGAAAACAAAAGCACTCTGATAGCAAGAACAGAATCTGTTTCCTGGTAGCTTATATTGTAATTTTTATTTCCCAGCTGGATCCATATCTACAGTATATGGATAAAGCTTATCTTGCATCCAGTGTCCCCAGAGAGCAAACAGTTAATTAGGGAGGGAAAGGTACAATAACTCATTTGAAATCCTGCCCTCAAATTTATGGCACAAGAAAGCATGTTTACAATCTCCATCGTTCTCAGTTTTGAGAACAGGACTCAGCCAAGTCTATAAGTAACCTGGCAAGCTCTGCAGTAACTTTCACAGGGTATTGCTGGATTTCTATCACTAAATGGCAAAAAGCAATCCTAACATTAACAGAATGAATTGTGTGCATCTGGACCCTCGTTTTCAAACGGCTTTTTAGAAGCAGAGAGAGACCACATGAATAGCACTAAGGTACACAGACTTTGTCAAAATGGACCTGCCCAATACTGCTTTCCACGATGTCTTTTCTCTTAGCATAGCTTCTCTCAAAATTGTTGTAAAGAATAGCCTCTCCCTGTGCCCCACTCAAAAGGAAAGATCTCAAGGGATGTGATTTGCACCACATCCGCAGGCCGACTGGTGGCTGAACTGCAGAGAGGGTGCCCATGGCGCAGACACAGCCTAGCTGGCAAACGCACCATTACCTGGGTGTCTCCGCACATTTGGTTACACCACTGTGATAGAAGAATTAAAATATCTGAAAGAAGCCTATCACAAATAGCTAACCTCTTATTTTATTCTCCGTAGCAGCAACACAAATCTTTTGGCACGCATCACTTAAAACTTGCCTAAATTACTCTGCACAGTCTGTATCTAAAGCTGCTTGTATGACAGCCTTGAGAAATTAGCAAAGGAAAGTCCATTTAATGTACTGCTGAAGGACCCCATGGGTCCAAATAGTCAAGACCCTGTGCGCTGAAATTAGGAAGCATTGCCATTAAAATGGGAGTGCCTCAGGTTTAAGGTTAGGAAATAAAAAGCACAAGAGAGATTTGCCCAGTGCAATCTTATGACAACGTATAAACACATACTATGGTTGAGAAGCTGAACAAAATAGAGTAAAGCACAGTAAAACGCTTGCGTGCAGTCTGGGGTAAAAAGCATTTTTAGAAAAAAAAATGAAAATTTTTATACAGCAAAACCTGCTTCCCTTTGACAGCCATTAAAGGATACAGAACTCGTTTAGTGACTCTTTTCTGCTAGCCTTTGCTGCAGAGTGGCCAAGAAAGTTGCTGTGTGACCAGAACCGACAACCTGAACACCAAACGCATTGACCCCAGGACCCAGAGCACAGCAGCATCAGTCGGACAATTTCACTTGCAACTGGACCTTATCCTTCCTTCTTTACAAGAGAAGGGAGGTACACAGGATCAGATAAGTTCTGTTTGCCCATGAACATTTCTCTAATCCATACGACATTTATAATAGTTTTCCTGTGCATGATGCTGCATGGTACTGCATATGCAGTAAGAGAATACATGGATTTATATTAGAGTGATAATCAGATTTCCAGACTGCTGTCCGTCACAGAGGAAGAAACTGCGTTTGTCATTGCTGTGTGGGAATAATTGGCCTATGATGACTTTCTAATGCCTTTTTTCTACTTGTTGTTCTAAATCCTTGTGTAAAAATAAAAAAAAAAGTCAGTGTCCCTGGGTTATACAGAACAGTGATTCTTTCTCCCACTGTTTGCAAGTGTTATGGTTTAGCCCCAGGCAGCGGCCAAGCACCACACGGCTGCTTGCTCATCCTCCCCATCCCTGGTGGGATGGGGGAGAGAATCCAAAGAGCAAAAGTAAGAAAACTCATGGGTTGAGATAGGAACTTTAATAATTGACATAAAGTAACAATAATAATTTATATAATTTGTTGTTGTTATTATTATTAAAAGAAAAACAACAAGAGAGAGAAATGAAACTCAGGAAAACCAAGGGATGCAACTGCTCACCGCCTGCCAACCAACTCCCAGCCCATCCCCGAGCAGCAATCACTGCCCCCCCAGCCAACTCCCCCAGTTTATATACTGAGCACAACGTTATAGCCCTTTGGCCAGTTGGGGTCAGCTGTCCTGGCTGTGCCCCCTCCCACCTTCCTGTGCGCCCGGCAGAGCAGGGGAAGCTGAAAAAGTCCTTGACTGTGTGTAAGCACTGCTCAGCAACAACTAAAACATCGGGGTGTTATCCCATTATTCTCATGCTAAATCCACAACACAGCACTGTGCCAGCTACTAGGAAGAAAATTAACTCTATCCCAGCTGAAAGCAGGACAGCAAGTTGGTATTTAAATTGCAAAGCATAATAGACATTATTTTGAAGGAAATATACAGAGAAATACAAAAGCTTCCTTGTCTGTGCTTTCATTCCTTCCACAGCATAATAATAAAAAAAAGTCAAACCCTTTTGCCTCCAAACTAGACAGGTAAATGCATGCAACTGCAGCCTCTAAGTGGCTTAATCATACAATAACAACTGCTCAAACATTTGAGCTTCAGAAATCATCATCTTTTCACCTATTCAGACACACAATTGCTTGTGCATTTATAGTGTTCTTGAGCAAGTATTTCATCACGTACCTTTCCTATGGAAAAGGCTGTCCAAAATCTATATTTAGCCATTACAAACATGCTAGTCTTAATCTTCTTGGCATAAATGTAGAAGGCTGTCATCTCCTGAGAATAGGCTGGGGTTTAGTCTCAATGTTTTTTCAAGTGATAAAGCAAAACCGTGGCATCTTATCTAGCATCGAACTAACAGAGTGTTAGCCACACGGGGAGAAGACTTTAAACATTCATTAATGTTTTTAAAAAGGGTCATGAAATGTAGTCAAATAGCTGCGCCTGAGGTTAATTTATGTTTTCACAACTATATACAGCAGGGTGATTTGACAGTTTGTCTTCATGTCCTGGCTGCGAGAATAAATCTGGTGTTTTGGTTTGAAAACAAAGTGTTAGAGTATAACTAAAGCATTCAGGCAAAATGTATTGAGTTCTTCAAGTGCCCAATTAGTACCACTGTCCCTGAAATAAGAAAAATTGAATACATTGTGCACATTTTCTATATTTACTGTTCTATTGTGAAGTTATAAGAAAAACCTGGATTCTCAGCTGATGTAAACTGGCATAGATCCCTTGAGATAAAAATTCCACTGAGTTCAGTTGTGCAACACCTACGTGACAGCTCGTGCTCACAGACTCCATGTCCATCAGGTGTAGGTAGGGCGACACTTTGGCCCAGACCTGAAACTGTCAGTAAGAAATATCTACTGCTATTTTGAAAATACACTCTTTTGGGGGAAGAAACATCTAGGAAAAAGTGGTTGCATGAGATCTTTTCCATCAGACAGCAGATCTGACAGTAGCAATCAAACAGAGGGAAGCAGACCTGGAAAGACAGTTTTCAGTTCTAGCCAGCTTCCCAGGCTACGGTGCAGGTCTGAACACTTACAGCTTCCATTAACTGGTTTGCTTGCATTACGTCTCCTTCCCCAGCCCTGGGCATTAAGATCATTCCCTTTCATATACGTTGTTAGACTGAGAAATACGTTTTAGGATTCCCACACTTAAGATCCGCATCTTTACAGATTGTACCAATATTTACGATTGGGAAAGCTCCTTTTCCAAGTGATATAGTGCATTATGTCCACCTCAGCACCTGGCTGTCGTCTTCCAGACACTGCAAAATGCCCAAAGTTTGCTGAGGCATGCCAATGTTGTCTGGTCACATCTCAATCCACCAGCTGCTGCAAAGCACACCCAGCCATGACACATCCCAGAGCTACGAGAACTAAAAATCCATGTGAGAAATTTGTTTTTAAGAGACACATTTTCAATCCACCCAAAACTTTCTGAGGACATTTGTTTTTCAGAGAAAGAGTAGCCCTCTTCAGTTTATCTTAAATTTGAACCTGATCAGCTTAAGATAAGCCATTCCTAAGCTCAAGCTGGCCCTGAAGACAACACCAAACTCTGCACGCTTGCCAGCGCCATGGCAGATGATCAGTAAGGCACCGCAGTCTACTTCTAGTGGTTAACTGCATTCTGGGGGCAAACACTTCTACAGCTGCCAGCGTGACGTAGGCAACAATGACAATGTCCATATGTATCAAAGTGTGTGGGTATGCTCTTTCAGGTATAACTTGAGCCAAAAAAATTGGAAATGCAATAATCTGCAATGAACAAAGCCAATCATGAAATGGCAACTAAAATGGCAATGTTTTAATGTCCCTTTACATCAAATACTAATTTTCTTTTCCTCCCAAAAGTTTTCCATTTCTTTGATGCTTTTTTTTTTAAAGAAATCTCAGCTTCAGAAAAATGTAATCCTTTTAAGTACATTGCCACAGAACTATGACACGATAATTTATATGGAACGTTAAGCAATACAGAAGTTATAATGGGAACTTCTCTCTACTTCTTGTCATCTGTTCTGTGAAGCTGGAAGACAGTAATTTTAAAAACCCGTGAAGGTAAATACTTTTTCCACTCAAAGCGTAATAAGCCTATGAGATCTTATGGAATGAGTATCATTGAGGCCAAAAATCAGTACGATTTTTTTAAAAGGGAACAGATGTTTATTTCAATAAAAAGAACTTCTAGAGGTGCTATAAAAAGATTCTTAAAGTAAAGTTTTGGAAAGGATTTAACACATTGTATCACAGGATATGGTAGCCACAAATATAAGAGAAAGAAGTATTTTCTGTGAAAGCAATTATCACAGTGTTTCTCATATCTTCTCCTAAAGTACCCAGCACTGGCCACTGGCAGAGAAAGATATTAAATTAGATTGATTTCTGTTCTGCTTTTCTTCAGCAATTTCTTCAGTTCATCTCCCTTCACCCCTTTCAGTATTGTGGATTTAGCTAAATATAACATTAAGCTCCTGTTACTCCTAGGCAAAGAATGTCACAACTTTGCCAGGGTAGAACACTAACGAACTTTGAGTTTCAAGAAAAACACGTTAAAAATAATAAACCAAATATTAAGAATGAGAAATACTAGGGCAGTTTAGCGTATTTTTCCTTTTCTGATTTGTCATATGATTAATGGCTCGTATGGATTCTGAATTTGTCCATGTGTTATTTTCTGGAAACTCAAATTTTATCCTTCATAGGCCAGCATTTCTGGCAAAAGTGTTTGTACAGCAGTGTGATAAATTGGACTGGGGCACCAAGTTTATTGTTGTTGCATTATTTTTCATCCCGATCATCTTGCTCACCCGGGCCACGCGAACGCACTGACAGCAGGGGCTGATCGCACAAGGGTGGCAGTGCTCTGCTAGGGACGGGGAAGGACGGGAGCAGCTTTTTGTGGTGGTGGAACATCAGGTAGGATGTTACCTGCATAACTTGGTCACGTTTAATGAAGGGTTGGCTTCAGCGGGCGTTTATGTGCAATGGCAAATGCATTTGCCATCGAATGGCAAAAATGTATTTATTGGTGCTTGTATGCTGCCTGGTCAACACATTATCTCTGACTGTGGTCAGAACAGGGAGAGAACAGATAAAAATCAATCCAGGTAACAAAAGTTTCCCTCCTTCCTTTCTCCACCCCACATACAAGATAATAGCCGTGCGCTTTTGAACACCTCGCATCTAAGCCACAGCTGTGCCACAGCAGCTGTGGGAGCTGCAGAGAGGCTGGGGTGCCGCAGGCAACTTACACAGGAGGGAAAACTTGCTTCCCTTCACATCGCACTTGTTCGGTACTGATCCTGCAGAAAAGAGCTGGAAATCTCAGGTAAAAACAACATTACTCTTCCGCAGTTTTGATCCCCAGATTGTGTTTCCCAGGACAGGGCTTTGAAAACAATTTTTTAAACAAAAATGCAATAAAAATGTGCCACTTGAGCTCAGACAAAATAAACAACCCTCTTACTCCTGCACCCTCGCATACCATTACAACTCAGGGTTATAACAATCAGACCTCAAACTATTAGAAATTTCTTCAACCCTGTATCCCCTTGGGGCTTCTTTTATATGAAGCTTTTGTGTGGTTGAGTACAGTAGCTGAAACAGCTGAAATCACTCAGACCACAGAGAATAATATTTTTATTTTAATCTTTCAAAAGGTCAGTAAAGCTGAACAGAAGTAAATTACATTGCTAAAAATGCATTGTCTGTCAACACAGCACGCCTTCACAGCTGCTTTCCTCAGACTGTGTTAATTCTGTGTTATTCAATCCAGGAGTTTTGCTAGGTGGGACATGTTAGCTTTATTTTATTTATTTATTTTTTTTTAGACCAAATTTCAGGATTTGTGGGAAGCAATGGTACCACTTTTGAAAGGGAGACTTCCACCCTCATTTGATAACACAAATATTTTTTTTTTTACAGTAATTCTAGTAAAATATTCGATTTCCATCCTGACTCACCACTAAATAACAAATAGAAGTGTTAAGCAGAGGACCATGTCAATATGGGAAAATCCCTGCGATCAAAACAGAATACGAATTGGCTTCTAGTCCAGTCTGCTCTTAAATACCTGAGCAGCAGCAGAGAGATTGGGTTTCTGAGTATTTACTTTGCAGGGAGGTGTTTTCACCCCAACCAGCTGGCTAGCGCAGCTCGCAGCACGGGCTCCACGTCACAGCAGCGGGCTCAGCCTGACCACCCAGCAAAGGCTGTGGGGCAAGCAGCCACCCAAAAGGGCACCTCCACTCGGTTCCCCTCTCCTCTCCACATTCCACCTCTCATTACTCACTGAACCCCGGGATCGGGCAGTCTCGGTTTACCTGGCTGACCTGCTAGGACACTACCCCTGCCAAAATCCATGCTAGCTTCCCACTAGAACAGGGAGCTGAAGTGACTTAGCCCCCAGCTGCAGGGCAAGGGGCAGCAGCAGCTGGACCCCCCCTGTCAAGTCAGCTCCTGTCATACGCGGGAGCCTACCCACTGGAAACCAAAGACATGTGCTGTCTGTCAAGTCTCGAATACCCAGCGTGGTGTAGCTCAGTCTCTAATGATTTTAAATAGCCCTGCAATATTATTAACCAGAGATAAAATAATGTAGCTATACTGCCTGCTAGAATATCATAGAATGCTCTGGGTTGGAAGGGACCCCTAGAGGCCATCTAGTCCAACCCCCCTGTAGTGAGCAAGGACACCTTTAACAGATCAGGTTGCTCAGAGCCCCGTCCAACCTGGCCTTGAATGTTTCCAGGGATGGGGCCTCCACTACCTCCCTTTCCCCTGCCTATGGATTGTTTCAAAAGAAGGAAACCTTAAAATAGAATTAATATTATTTTTTTTATTTGATATAAGAATCTCTGATGCAAATATTACTTTATCAGGTTACACTAAGTCTGATGGTGGAAAGGGCTTCTGCTGTGCTGGATATTCAGCATAAGGCTATTAAACATCATCAGCAATGAAAATGAGAGAGTTTTTGTTTACCATTGGAGATTGACACTTGTTAAAGTGGATACTTCTGTATGAAACTGCCTGCAAAGTTGTTTTCTTAAAAAAGGTTTTGTTTTGACATATCTCTATCTGACAATATGTTATTATATATGAGAATTTCTATGCTGTCTCATGCAAATATACATTTCCAAGGTATGCAGTAACTTAACTGAACTTTTAAAGAAAACTAAGAAATTATCTATATGGAAACCTGAAATTACAAAGTTTATAAACTTCGCCTACATTTATGCAGACAAATTTGTACAAAGCACTGCAAAAGCACAGGTTTTTAAAAGGCCCTCAAAAGACCAAAGTCAGCATGTGAATTTATATGGCAATGGCTGTATAAATCAGCCACAATAATGTGCATACAAATGCATTTGCTAATTAGCTACCTTTTTTTCTCCCTAAGCTGCTCCACTTAAAGGCTGGTACATCCTTTAGACACAGGCAAATTAGGTAATTCACATTTAAAAAAAAAAATAAAAATGTGCCTCTGCATTCGTAATGCCAAGGAAGTAGATCTGGTCTCCTGCTGCTTCTGAAATATGAAAGAGTCTAAACCCTCAGTTCAAAAATATCATTCTAGTTGTTGCTACAGATATTGAATAAGTAGAGAACTATGGAAAACCAGAGAATTCATCTGTGAGCCCTTTATTCATCAGACACCCTACAATCCTAAAAATTACTCAATGGTTCTTGATTCAATATTTTAGATTTTCCTAGACAATGCAGGTGCTGATAATCGCTGGAAGAAGCCTATAGCAATACAGGTGTCAATTATGTGTTGTGTTCACATCCCGTGGAATAGGGTATGCAATACCTGGAACAGGGTATGCAATACTCATATGAGAATTTGGGTTGAGAATGTGAACATGAGGGGAGACGTATCAGGAGATCCAGCAGACCGTAGGGGTGATTACAGCCGCATAGCGAGAATCAGCCTCACCTTCAGTCTTAGGAAGGAATTGGCCTCCTATCCTAGTGGGAATCCCTGCAAGCTGGCTTCTCAACTCCAAAGTGTCTACTTGCTTTTGCCAGTAATAATATCATCCTACATCATTTTACCAAAACATAGAAAAATTTCCAATACCCTAGTTGTGGCATGAGAAAGCAAAACTTCATGGAATCTATGTGCCTATTTGCCTTTTTGTTTGGTTTTTTTTAATGTGTTTGCGAATGTATGCTGTTTGTACAGTACATTACAAAGACATTCACATTTTAAGTTAAATAGGTGGCTGAAGTACTTAGTGATAAGCAAAGGCTAAACAGAATACCTAACTAGCACTTGAGAAAATGAAACCCATATTTAAGAGCTTAAACAGAAAGGAACATTCAAAAATTGATCCTTTCTTAGCTAGAAATATTTTTATTGGCATTCAATATTTTGTATTACATACTAAGAATTTACATTGTCATCAAGGATATGTGTAGGCTGTCTAGATAAAAGTCCTTTTCTATGCAGGTACTTATTTTGCACAGTAAATTAAATTAAATTAAAACTGTTTTTCAGTTGCTGTGCATAACAGAAGAAATGCTTTTAAAACATGGAAAGGTTTGGCTGGGTTTTGTATGTTTACCTGTTAACATTTTTAGTACTGGAGAAATGTGACTTGAAGAATAACATTAACATCTCACTAATCTAATGCCCACATAAATAATATTTCATAAATTGATGTTGTCATAAATACTTCAGTATCTCCTTGGCTTTATAAGAAAAAAACCCTTGACATTTTCTAGTGCTGTTTCCTAACAAACAGCGAGACAGCAGAGTACCATAGCAAGCAGCAACTAAAGTGCATCATCTCCTTCATGATGAAAACAGTAACTGTGAAAGGGCAGATAATGTGCTTTGCAATTCTCATAGCAACAGGATTCTTATAACCAAAATGAGTGGGATTATCAGAGGAAAAGCAAAGTTTAGTGAAAGATTTTGCTTGCAAGGCAGGTCAGCTGAGGGAAAAGCTCCATCTTCCAGCAGTGTTCAGTCAGGGCTGCACTAATGCAATTAAATTTGTCTGTACAGTTCGTTTGCTGCAGTTGCAGACTGCAGAAATAGTCCATTGACAGCTATCCTTTGAAAGCTTGTGTTTTCGGTTTAAACTGAACGAGCAAATAGACTTCAGAAAGTTTTATTCATCTTTGCTTAAGGCTATTATGTCAAAAGAAAAAGGGGGTTTTTAAAGTTCGCTGATATTTTCTATTTACCTGTAATGCTTAGTTCTTATCTGTTGAGTAAACTAATAAGATCCTATTAAAGAAGGATTTATTTTTTTTTACTAGTGCTAGGACATTTCAACATTTCATAATTTTAAAAGTGCATTTCACAACATTTTACAGGATTGCTTAAAATTACTATCACTACCCTCTGGTGAATCGGTGTTGTTAAATTAAAAACTGTTCTGACAATTCCACGCCAGACCTAGAAACCTGCCTCCTACTTACATGAGAGCAGAAAAGGAATAAGTTCATTTAATCAAGTTACAGTGGTGTAAAAGAAAAGAGAAATGAGTTCTAAATATTGCTAAAAAGGCGCTGAGTTTCCATTCTCCAACAGACAGAAACAGTCAAGAAACTATTTTTATTACTGAAGATGCAACCAGCTTATTCTCCTTTCCTGTGGTCTTCAACCAGAGCTGAGCTTTCCAGGTACTTGTCAGCCTTCACAAATACACAGCCAGTGCAACGGACGGCATCAGGCCCACTCCAACACTGAAGTGCTTTTAAAGCTAGGCAGACTATATCAAACACTAAATATACTTTATCCATACAGACTGGCAAGAAAGGAATATCAGTTCACACGTAGAGGACGTATCTCATCCATTCATCTAAAGGCACTGCCGAACTGGAATGGAAACCAGATGGCCAAGACACTAAGTAGGTACTACAAATACCAAAGATGTTAAAATGGCAAAAGATTTCTATGTGTCAGCATTCACTACTGAAATTTATATATTGGAAAATTGCATCTATGCTCATTCTGATGTTTTAGAATGACTTTTTTTCTTCTTCTTTTTTTAAATGTTTTAAGTTGTTTTAGCTAACACATCCATCCCCAGTTCATCAATGTATCTTGCAGTACAGGCACAGCTCCCGGGAAAGATACTGTGATAACAAGATAGGTATCTTAAGATCTACTGGAATTCTGGCTCTAGCTAGTTTTCCACAATCTGCACACTAGCCTTTATTAAAAAACAATACTAGGAACTGTTTCTACCAGGTGTTTGGCTTGCAGGTGAGCTGCATAACCAGGGTGACTGCCCATTTCTCACCAAAGTTCCTCATAACTCCGATATCCTTTCAGGATTTTTTTTTTTTTTGTAATAAAAAAGTTTCCATTTCACTCAGTTGTCTTTTCCATTGTGACCTGCAAAGCTCTTTTTTTTCCAATTCTTTTTTATCTATTCCTAAAATGTAGCATTTTAAATGCAAGTCTAGTATGTGGCTATCTAATCTGCGAGTCTAATTCAGGGTGCCAAAAGTGTAATAAAATCCAATTTTAAAAGTTCCGTTTTCATAGCTCTGATACCTTCACATAGCACTTTTTCATTTAGATGAAATCATGACAAACTACAGAATTCATCATTGGTATGCAGCCTTAGTGGTGACTGGTATCACAGATGGGCTATACTGATTTTCCAAGCATTGGAATAGAATTTATTTATTTATTTTTAAATTGGAACAACAGTATCTTTCATTTAATGTCAGTGGACTTCCACACATCTGGTTTCACATCTGGTTTCTTAGGGATGGAAGAACAGTGTTTAAAGTGCCTGAAAAATTTCTATCTCAAAGGGGTTTTGGTTTTTTTTTTTCTATCTATAGTTTGTTAACTGAAAAGCAAGTTAAAAACATCACATGCCATATATACTGTGGCCATCAACTCCTGTAATGTGAGTTTTATTGCTTCACGGGACACAGACCTGAGCAATATTGGCCATTCAAGTGGTTTTTAAGCCTGCCAAAAAGCAGCACCTCCACCCACGAAAGTAATTCACCTTGCTTTCCCATCTCTCCAAAAGAGGATTCTCTTCCTCCTGCCTACTCCGGTGATTTCCCCATCTCTAAACAGCAGGTGAAAACAGCGCGCCAGAGAAGTCAAGTGGCCCTTTCTCTCGGACGCGTGCTTTTCAAGCAAGCCCCTTTCTTTCACGCCTGCTGAAAGAAAGTTTGCTACCAGTAGTGCTGGTACCATTTTTGTCTTCAAAGCTGCAGTTGCCAATAATTCAAATTGATTACCCACGCATCTCTTCTCTTTCAAGAAAGTGGATGTTTTCTTTACTTACTTTAATCAAGAAAAGTTTTTCAATGCTTCGCCTGGTGTCAGCAGCTTCCTACTTACTGCATAGTTGAACAGCTGCTCAGTACAGCCAGTGCTTGGTAATACTGCCTTAAATATACATTTAGGTGAAGGATAAGGAGGTTGGGACTGAGTCAGTGTACCTACACCCCTTTATATAAATAGAAATTTGGCTCTTGGCTAAACCAATCTACACGTATATTAAAACGGTCTTTACCTCAGAGAAGCCACACACTTACACTGGCAGCGTTATACAGCCATCACTGTTCATAGCATCCCACAAACATCACTAACAACCTAGCGTGCAACCTACTTGCTTGTTCCCAAGCTTTCTTCCATGACATCAGATGCGAGGGACCCTTCGTTGTCCAAACTCAGACAGCAAGCATGCACAGAGCACAGGCATTGAAACCACATCTCCCAAATCAAAAGCCAATAGAAAAATAAGAGTATTTTTCTAGTTTAAAGCTATACGAAAACAAGAACAGAAAAGACACCTTGCTGACTGTAGTATAACTTATTGTCATTTAATATGGCCTACTTCTACACTATTTCTCAGCAATTATTTGTTCTTTATTTAGGAGCAACCATTCAAAGGACTACTGGTTGAGCCTGATATGCAATTGTTATGCTATTTGCTTATCTACCAGCTACATCTTTTCTAGACCAAAAAAATGCCTTTTCTAATGTATAGCATACAGGTAAAATTTTACATAAGCATTTGTTTAATCCCTGATCAATTCTCTCTTGTATCCATCATCCCTGATCAATTCTCTCCTGCATCCATCTGCGTCTATAGTTTTGATCTCCTTGGGGCTGATAAACAGGCTCAGGACTTTTCCAAAGTATTGCTATGATTTTGAGTTGCTCCATCGGTCATATTTGCATACTTATGCAGATGTGAGTGCTTTTTTCTGCTTTCTTGCTCCTCTTTATGGCTTTCTCACTTCCAGATTGCAGGCAATTGCCCTGTTGTGTGCCAAGCATTCAATCTTGATAGATACCAATTTTGTGTAATATACACAGAGGGCATCCGTCATGGCTCCTCCATATAAATTACATCTAAATTGTGTATAGATAGAACATAAATCATTCATGCAAAAAGTCATAGGTGGATAACTGTGTAGTGCTTGACAATAATATTTTCTTTTTGCTGAAAATTTAAAAAATATATATATAGTCACCCACGCACAGATGTTTACATCCAAGCTTAGAGTGAAACATTTATTTGGAAACACAGTAGTGTTTGATGTAAATTTAGTGCAATAGAACATTAATTTAGTTGTAAGTACTGTGGATTTCACCGACTGTCACTGCATAAAGGTACTTTTGGGAGCAGTGCATCACTAGGAGAAAGGCAGAAGGCACCATTCAGGAACAAAAGTATTTCCAGATATAGGTAGCTGGACCTCTACCACAGGCGTGGTAAAAATTGATTGTATACCATAGCAGCATGCGGCAAGACTCTGAAATACGTAACTACAATGATGCACTGTGTGCAGCAACCTATTAAGGGCTGCAAAGCAGCACAGTGCATCTTTCACCATCTCACCAGTCCTCTCCTTGCTGTCCTCCCCCTGTCCTCCTTTGACCTGAAATCTGACATCCTGTTCAGCACTGGCCCAAGTGTTCACCCTAAAGAAGCCGGATTTCATCTATGCAGAAACTCCATGCAAATATTCTGTAGTGAACATAGCCAGTTTTTACTTCAGAAGGAATACAATTAAGCCCATATTTCTTTTGTTAGGCATCTACTTTTGAAGGTTTGAGCCATAATTAACAGAAGCCACATTGGTCACCAGTCAAATGCCTGGTCAACTAATACAATCAGCTTCAAATGCAGACATTACAAGCAAACACCTAAGAAGTGGCATGGCCAACATGAGTACCAAATACCTGACACCACATACGGCTAAAATCTCTTTTAGAGATGATGTTTACTTGCAACCGGCAAGTCACCTGGTTTCAATTGCCTAAATAGGTGTGAAGATGCCAGCTGGTAGCTCACCAAATTTGAAGGTCCAAAAATGTTATCATTACAAAACATAAATTAGTTCTAAAATTCTTAAGCTATGAATTTAATTTAACAATGATACAAGTTTTCCACTCCAGTTCTTTTCCACATCTGTGATCCAACAAAAAGACCATTTCAGGTAGCACATTCTAAACAAGAGGCTTATTTTTCCTCTCATCCTTCACCTTTAGCAAAATAAAAAAATAACAAACCCCCAAACCTTTACACACACACAGGCTTCACTAAATCATCTCATTACTGAGGAACCACACCAATATCCATTACAATTATTAGATCAGGCTTTAATGCTGAAAAACTAGATGTGGCAACCTAGTGCTTAGATTTCTCTGATGCAATCTAATATTATTACAACTTGTGTTCTTCCTTTCATGACCCTCAAACACTTCTAAAAATGCCATTTCTTACACAAGGATTTAAAATTATAAAAAAAATGTGTGATCTCATTTCCAAAAATCAAAAAAATTTATGTACATTTAACTGTTCGCATTGTTAAATATGCTTCCCTAATGAATAAAAAAATATATTTTAGTTCTAAGATATGTAGTTATAAAAAGCATTGTTGGATTTTTTTTTTTATTATTAACATTTTCCATTAAAGACATGCATAGTATTCAGTTTTCAAAGTGCTGTGTGCCACTCCAGTGAGCTTACATTCTGCAGGAGCATATGTTGCTCATGACTTAAGTACTACTTTTTTATTTCTAAAGCCATCAACAATTATTAAACGCTATGAGAATAAATGTCCTTATTAGCATGAAGATTAGAACATCTTAGGTGCAGAAAAATGTCAGCTGCTTGTCAGAAGTCATTTTGTGCATGCTCTCTTGACCCATTCCCAATTTAAAAGTCTGTTCCTGTAGAACAAGACAGATAATGAGTGCAGCATGAAAACAGCCAGTAAATGAGCAATACAAGAAATTTGTCTTACTAATTGAAAGAGCATAAGCTAAAATTATAGTACATTAGCTAAGTATCCAAAGTGTTAGAAAATGTCATGAGAAATAAGTAACTTCATCTTGGACTGCCTTTCTTAGAGATACAGAGAACAAACACAGTGCTGCCGAATAAGCAAGGGGAAAAAAGAAGCGTGAAGATACAGTGAGCTAAGGTTGCCTTATTTCTAAGTGAGAAGCCTACATAGGACGCTAATTTGGTTTGATTTGGTTTAAGCTTTCCTGAATCCTCATGTAGACAAAATCTTAATGATTCTTTCATCCAAACAGATTGAGAAACATCAGTTGTATATCAGACAATCCTCCACAGAAGCACTCTGCCACGCTGCCATTTACACAGTCCTGAGGACCCAACTACTGGGAATGGTGTAAAGGAGCCTTTTGGCTTTGTTTTTGTTTTTAAACTTCAGGAAGACATAAAAGTTTGCACGTCAAAACATCACATTATAACAGAACTTCAGTAATAGCAAATGAACTAATGAGGGCAGAGTGTATGCATATTCATTAAATATGATACGATATAGGTGTAAGTTAGTGTGGCCAAGGGCAGCTGTAAGATTTGGTGATTATATTACTGTACTATATGACTTTGTTGGAATAATTATGCTGCCCTCCACTAAAAATGACAATATATACACTCCAATAATAGTACATAAATATACACTTGGGATTAAAACCAAATAAAAACATTGGTTAAATTCTGTTTATTTATTATTTTAAATACCCGTATAGAAACAAGTGTGGCTGATACTGTAAGGGAATAAACCATGCCATATGTACCTTTTGATATACTATAAATAAATAGGGGAAACTATTAGAATGAATTCATAATTTGATGTAGTAAGGGGAGAAGATTTTGACTAGGGCTGCACTGCGGTCACAATAGTTGCAAGATGACACTGCTGTCAGGAAGATGTGCTGATACAACTATCTTTAAATCCCTCATCTATTTCATAAATGTTAAAACTGGGAGGCTCATTGTTTCCTGACAAAGATTACAAGGGAGCCTCATCGCACTGGCCTTCGGGATAACCCTCCAGCCCTGTCTTTTCCAATTTCAAATAGTCTTGGATTTTATAGTTTGGACATTCACTTTCCGAGATGGTTTCCCAGGTGCTTGAGCATTGCTTTCACAGGATTATAAATATGAAAGGTGGATGTATTTTTCATATGCATTCATACCAGCACCTTACATAACCAAAGATATGTTTTGTTCAATCCCAGAATAATGCTTATGTTGAGCAACGTTATGTGTATTTTTAAGCTGCCAGCAAACCTGGAAAATCATTCATTCACACAGCTGTGCCACTTCAGTGCCCTACCCCTTTCCTGCATCCCATTCATCTTGTGTGAGGCTGATAAACACATTTCCTTTCATGGATACTATCAGATACTGCCTAAAACCACCCCAGGATTCAGCCCAAACACAAAACATCAGACAGAAAAAAGTTCTGAAAAATCAATTAAAAATACCACTATCTCTAGCTGACATTCTGAGCAGATACAGCTGAAAAGACACCGGAAAGAATTATGTCAAACTCTCATCTGACAGCCCTGACAAGGCTGCCCAGGATGCAAAAGCTTTTCTAAACTTATTGTGCAATAACTTATTTCTTTTACTGAGGGATCTGAGAATGCTCAGAGGGAGTCACAGGGTTAGATGGCTTCAGAAGTTCTGCTGTGCTTTCTGTCGCACAGCTCCTTTTCATCCCTTTTTGGAGACCTGAACTCACCAGTAACGTCAAGAAGGCAGCATGGAGAGGAAAGCGCCAAGTTTCAATTTTAAGACACCTCTTTTTTCTTTGCATTAAGTCTGCCACAAAGGCCACGTAATTTTGTTAGGAGTGTCTGTCTTCACATCTAACATCCTCCTCTGCTACAACCACATTTATTGTCAAGCCTGTAGGAGGCTTCTCCAATTACTGCAGGACTAATACAAAAAGGTAACAAAAATAAATGTAATTAAGGAGGTTGTGCTGATGTGCAGAAATCTACATATACCCCCTTCAAATAAGAACACAGACAGCTGTTCTACATTTGATGGTATCTTACCTATTTAAAGAAATAGATAAGACTCCCCTAATACTTGGAATTGGGAAAATATTAACAAAGATTTAGAGATAGCATTGCTAAAACTTCTTTATATCTAGGCAAAGGCATGGCCTTCTGAGAGATCCGAGATGGCTACGGTTAGATTTTTTTTTTTTTTTTAACAGCTCCCTCTTTCAGCTGTAATTCCTCAGAAGAGCGTGACTGACTACCTGTGTATACCCTCCAGAGCTTCCGTTGCTATTTCAGTCTGTAAAATTAGCATTATCCCTGCCAAAATATCACTTTTTTCAGTGATTTGGGACCTTTACTTTTATGACTGTGTTGTATCTTTAGACATTTCAGAAGCCATGCCCAAGCCCTCCTCCTCCCAGTACCTGTGTCGGGTACATGCCAGTTTTTGACATGGAGGAATCACTACAAGTACATAGTGCCGCATTCTGCTGAAAATACTAAACAAACACATCTACCCTATTTTTAATTATTTAGTGACAGCGGTACTATTACACATTCTGAATCTCTTCTGCAGCAACTCCTTTACATTCTTTGAACCTGTTTAGCTTTTGCAACCAGTAAAACTGCCTCTCCTGCACTGAAGCGATATCTTGTAAAATGGAATTTAGCAACTACAGAGAGTACTGCCTGGCCCAAGCCCACCTTTCCAGCTATTACAAGAGTACATGATATTAATGTGATTGAAAGAGATAACTGTCATAGGTGGATACGGTTGTATTTTAGCAGGAGGACTATGTAATCATAGCAGATACTCTGGGAACTCACCCTCCAGCAACCAGTGCTAGAGCTCCCTGCCAACCGCTCCCTCCAGGGTAAACCCATGCTTACTTCTTAGTTCCTTTACTACACACAGCAGTGTAATCACTTCTCCTCTCGACCTACTTACATATCGCTCCCATATTAGGAATTCATTAATTGTTGATCTAATTATCAGTAATAGCCTCCTCCTCTTTACTAGTAAATGCAGTCACCTTCTGTTCCTGGGTGAATAGCTGGGAACCCCATTGCCCTTTCACTGGGTTTCTCCCAAGGTTCCCCCTCTCTTCCCAGTGTAGATATTCATGAAACGATTGACTTGGACACAAGACGCAGTCCTGCATCCAAGGTTCCCCCTCTCTTCCCAGTGTAGATATTCATGAAACGATTGACTTGGACACAAGACGCAGTCCTGCATCCTATCTCAAGGGCAGCTTTTAATGCATTCATTACTTCCCCATAGGTTATTTTACCTCTTCAGCAATATTAACCACCACGTTCCTGTTGGCAAATGCTGTTCTCCTCAGTATGCATGTCCTGCAGAGGGTCTGTGCTGCACAGCATCGCCCCAAGCCGAACAGGTCTCAGGGACCGCCCCCCTCCGCAGTGCTCATGGGGGCTGCACGGGAAGCAGCATAGATTAACTGTGTCACTGGGTACATTTGCCTCTGTTAAACGTACAATTAGCAATGGAATAGTTCACTTGCTTTTGTTAGAAAAGCACTTGAAGTGGATGGTTATCACTGGCAAATGAATATTTGAGGATCATTTAAATTGTTAATAATTTTCCTGGCTGTGTTTGTTTCTACAGCTACTGTTTTTTAATGTGATGTGAAACTGAGGACTTTGGTTTATAGAGATGATGCTTGATTTCCCTCAGTCACATTTAAAATAAGATGTATTTTAGCTTTAAGCTCTGCACATTTCTTTGCATTAGTTCATCTTAGGTTAACAAGTATTTGTTTCAGGGAAATGCTATTCCAAACACCTCAAAAGGAAGAATTAAATTTTATTATATTTTCCATTAGCCATTAGTCTCTACTGGTAGAACACTGTATGTATGTATTCAGTAAGGGAAGTGTAAAATTGTCAAATGTCAATTGAACAAGTATTGCATTACATTATAGAACATTAGTAAATGCCAAAAAATCCCAAGGAAATAATATGAAATAAATAACTAATGATAATTACAGTACTCACATCGCCATTAAGCAGAAACATATCAAAAAGAAACTGCAACATAATTATTAATTTATGAAATACACTCAGTATTTTAATGCCACAGTAAGCATATAGTAATTATCTTAACAGTTAAGGTGAATTTCAGTTATTGCATATCTGTTAGTTAAACATCACCATTAGATCAATTTTAAAGCAAATATAACTAATATATTGCCTAGACTTTCCCTTAAAGAGTTGTTAGGATAGGGACAACATACATGTCTTTTTAGATACTATAGGCCATTTTGAAGTAATAACTGGGCCCTTTTACAAAGGCTAGCACTTCACATTTACAGAACGCATTATATTTAATCATGCTGGAACTATATAATTATAGGTGATTTTGCAGTTGTTTGTTTCATTTCTCAGACCATGATGGCACTCAGATTAATGTAATAATTCACCTAATTATATAACAAGGTTGTAATAAAGCATTTGGACTGCTCAGCAATGACAGTTCAGGAGACAGTTTGAACATGTGTGTATACACAGCTATAATGTTATATTGTTATATATGTTATATATGTTATACGGGATCTTTTTTCTTGAAGTTATTCACATTTTAGCCATCATGAGATGTTTGACAAAGGCTTAATAATGTCATTGACTTAAGTAAAAACCCAATCCAGATTTTTCCATTTTGAAAGAGTAATTTCCTTTTTTGTCCTATTTACATTTTCCCATGGTGACCCTGATTTAGGGGTTGATTCCTTACAGCTAGATACCTACACCTCCAGATGGGGCTCACTGATGTCAGAGCTCCACCAAGACCAAGTATTTCCACCAAGGAAGTATTTCAACAGGCTGGAACAGAGGCCTACAAAGGTTCGGCTTGGAGAGTTTTGAACCATGATGTATAGTTATTTTCATCCAGCATCCCACAAATGCTAATTCTCAGCTCTGCTGAGAAAGGATATGTTAGACTGGGCAGAATGCCATTTTGATGTGACTATATTGCTTCCACTGTCTGTGCTAACTTGTTTATTGCAAGTCATTCATCCTTTAGACAGTCCCGCAACAGCCTGGAGGAACAGGATTGCTGCATTAGAGAACACGGTTCTGTTTCCACTCAGGAGGAAGAAAAGTTGCTGGTCATACCAAAGGCTTTTTATTCAAAACTTTTTAGTGAATATGAGCACTCTGATCCACCCACCTACACAAATGGGACAAATTAATTTGATTCAACTGACCAAAGCAGCCTTTAGGGGAATACCATGATGGCTATCAGCTCTACGGTTTTTCCTTTGGTCCTTCCCTTGACTGTAGCATCTTCAACTATAACCCACCCATTTCTCAACATACCCTTATGAAAAATACAAAACAAGTGCTAGAGTATTCTTCTGACTGTATTAATGTATTTCTTTTCTGGCTTTAGAGATTAATTATAACCACAGCACCAAACAGGTTCTGTCGGTTAAGCAGGACTTAGTACTTTGAGAGATTTCTGTACCATAGCGTTTGTCCTCAATATGCTAAGCTCATGTTTGAGAGGAAAAAAAAACCTTTCCAGATTCCTTCTGCTTGCTTACCTATCTTCCCCCCTTAAAACTTAACACACATTATGCTAACAAGGGCTCAGAAGCTGTAGCTTTGTACACTACAGAGTCCTTTGGGTGGGTTAATCAAGAAAGTGTAAACAGAGTGTAGAGCTCATGTAGTTACTTCATGCATTCCAAAAGTTACTAAGCATTTTTAATATGGTTAAATTACAATGTCAGATTCCTGTATATAGTCCCAATAGACTGAAAGCAGGTTAGTCTTGTGCTCAGATTGAAGTTGACCTTGCTGGTTTGCCTCTAGCATGGTTTTTTCCTATACTGCCTATTTTGAGCCCTTTGTTTCTTGCATTTCTTTGCATAATGTGAACATCCAAAAGGAGGATTTACACAACTTTGCTGCCAGTTCTCATCAGAACTTTCTATTTTGAAATTTTCATTGATCACAAGGAAAACAAATTTCCCTCAACCTGCAAAACTGCCCCCCTTCACACAAAGTATACTTGCATACTCCTGCTACTGAAACTCGAGTGTTTAGCTGGAGTCTAATTAAAAAGTGAAGGCCAAAAAGGGACCTTCAGCGCACCATCTCAAACCAATGCAACTCTTCACTACAAATGTGTACCTGAACATTCTCAATTATCTCAGAATAGCAGTACGTGAGCAGGGTTAAGGTGCAAGCAGTTTCACCTAAGAAAGGGAAAGAATATATACCAGAGTAAAACCACATAAGTAGCGTACTGGAAGTTCAAAATTCTAATCTCTGAAGCCTAAGCATCAAGAACATGTGACATTAGGAACATAAATATTTTTCTGTAAGCAAACACCAAAATGCAAATAGTTACAATGACTTGTTTGTGGTTAACACAAATTTCCTCCCTCACAGAACTGTTTGTAAGGGTAAGCAACTGTCAACCAGTAGGTGAATTATCCTGCATGAAAGAATGGCTACTCGTTGGAAATGTGAGATAACTCATGGAAATTCAAATAAGACGCTAATTCCTAGCAATATGCTGAGCTCTTGGATCTACTCAAAAGCAATTATTTTGGCCAAAAATGATCTGGAAGGAAAAAAAGAATGCACATTTGGAACACAACACAATTGACTTATCCTGTGAATGTCTCACTTCTCTCCAGAATTCCAAATCAAACTCTTATATTTTGGATGCCTGACAAGAGTGTGTTAAAAATTCCTGTAAGGGCTAAGCGCACAGTGGCTTTTCATTCTGAAAACAAATGGAACAAAGACATTTACAACCTTATCTGTGAAAGGGAATTGCCAGCTGGGGAGAAGTATGTGAAACTTAGTGCAAAAGCATCCAAACAGAAGGAAAAACAGAGCTTCCACCTCTGTAGATGATTTCATGGGGATTTCTGAATCCAAGCAAGAGCGGATCCCTCTTTCTAATTAAAAATATTGTCTGCATAATCATAATAAATGGGAAATAAAGTGAGATGAAGTGTATTTAATCAAGTTAATCATTCACAAGAGAAATATAAAGCTTCATACCAAGATGAAATTTTTTAACTCAGTGCTATAAAGGAAAACATGTCAACTATTTCTGATTAAGATAAAATATTTTATGGATAACTAACTACTCATAAACTCAAGAAGAAATAAAAGGGGAAGGATCCAGCTACCCAAAACTGAACCCAAAACCAGAGAACAACTAGTTTCTTGTGCTAAGGAATGGGAGCTTTTCTGGCTGGACACATTTTCCAGCATTCTTTGGCCTTGACTTGGTAAAAACAATTTGCTTTATCAGTTGACAACTGTTTCTGTTCCTACTAAGCTCCAGCTCAGGTCTGTATTAGAAAGCAGAAGATGAGCACAAGCTTCACACTCCCCAAAACATTCCTCAAGAAAGCTGGCTTACAAGCAGGAAAAGAAAATGTATACATGTATATATACACACACACACACACACAGAGTAAGGTCTTCTGACAATATTTTGATTTGGGGGCAAAAACCCAAACACAAGACAATAACTTTTTACTTCAACAATCTTTAGCAAAATGCAGTAGGAATGCAATAATTAAAAGAATAAGGAGAATTTCCTGAAATTATAGAGGAAATTACTTTTATCTAGAACTGTAAACTACAAGCACCAAACTAAAATTTAGGCAGGCAATCCAGACTATATTATCCCTTTTAGAACTAGGGAGAAACCTGAAAACAAAATGGGGGAAAAAAAAAAAAAAAAGAAAGAAAAAAAAGGCAGAGGCATAGTTCTGTATTGCCAAATAATGCTTTTAGGATCCTCTCAGCAGGGCAGTAGCAGAGACTTGAACCTGCACTCCAGGTGATTGGTTTACCCTAATGTAAAACTTCCTCTCTCACATAAATATGTTTTAGCTAGAAGTTCTTGAACCTTCTGCCATGGGTATAAGCTGCACTGACAGTTCTCCACAGCATCTGACATGGATGACAAACTGCTGTCCGCTCCAGACATGATGCTGACAGTCTGTGAAACAGAAACAAGTCACCAGGATTTTCCAACTTAATGATTAAGGTCTGACCTACCAAGTTGTTTTCCTGGGGTTCATTAGTGCCAGAGAAACAGTCACAGCTCATGATTACATGAAATCATCTCTAACATAAAAGAAGCCTTAAAGAAGTTTAATTTGGGGAAAATAAGGGGTTAACTTCTTGTTTGCCAAGTTGGAAGGGCAAACAGTTGTCTCAGAGGGTAGAAATCAGTCAGCTAATTAAAAAATGTTTTCTCTAGTGTTTAGAGAGAAGCTCTTTGAAGCCTGCACAAGGTAACAGAAACTAAGCAATGCCTCCAGCACCAGTGCTCCAACTTGGCTTGCAGCACCCGATTCAGGACACAGCCCTACAGTTGACTTCTCTGCCTTTGGTCAGGATCCGTCCCCCCTCAGGTGGGGGTTCACTGTTCTTTCCAAGGCAAAAGAATGGTAAACTTACACCAAGTGTCTGTTCCAGCCCTGCTCCTCCCTTCCCCTGCTTCTGTCAGTTCTGCAAGCACATGCCATCCTGTAATGTTTTCCAGAACTGGTTTTGGTGTAAGGTTGTGTAGTTCAAATGGCAGGTCCACCCGGCTCCAAGTTCATTACTCCAGGACCACATTTTTAATACAAATTTCATAGGGGAGAAGTCAGAAAAGCAGTGAATTACTGGTGTTCAGAAAGAACCAACTCATCTGCTCTTCTCACGATGATAGTGTATCATATGCATGCAGCGGTGTATGGGCAAAGGGTACTAAGAACTACCCAAAGTAATGTCTTAATCACCTTTCCATATATATATTTATATATATATATATATACACACACACACACACACATATACATACACAGAAAAGCTGGAATCTAAAAACTTGGATTCTGCCATAGGCAAGATGAGACTGATGACAACACCAAGATGAAGACTATTTTTGTGGTCCATGGTTGTTATGTATTTTAGTCTACTAAGACAGGCACAGCTTCAGAAAAGACACTGGCATGTCTCTTCATGCAATAACAAGACTTTCACTTCCTTTTCATGTATTCATTTCCTTAAAAAATTACAAAAATTGTTTGATAATTAGAAACTAAGATGTTTCAGCTATTATTCAGAGTGTTTTCTGAAAACTTCATGACTTGGCTTGTGTATAGTTTCAAAAATTAAAAAAGCTCAATTCCAATTGCATGTGAGCTCAAATTAAAAAAAAA
This sequence comes from Egretta garzetta, assembly GCF_000687185.1. Lineage (NCBI taxonomy): Eukaryota > Metazoa > Chordata > Aves > Pelecaniformes > Ardeidae > Egretta > Egretta garzetta. The sequence goes on from NW_009260410.1 coordinate 3,591,391, forward strand.
AAAAACAAACAAGAAAAACTAATACAAGCTTCAGCGACTGTTGTGTGGTATACAAATAATAAAGAAAAAATCCTGACAGGAGAAACTGAACATAAACAATACTTGCTGTTCAACTGGGACATAACAGGTAGGTTAAATACCAGAATGGAATTTCCTTTGCATAATAGGAAATCTTTCTTACACAGAATTCAATTCACATTTCACTGATTCACATTTCTAATATAGTCTGGGCACAGTAGAAAAGAAAGTTTGATTGTTTCCAACTCAATATATTCCAGATAAGATGATCTTGTTTCACATAGAGAAATATAATTTTAAGAATCTTTTACATTGCTGAATTACTTACTAAAGGTATTTTTAGATATGTTTAGGATGTTGTCAGTTCCTTATTTTGGGAAGAAATCAAATCTTATTCTCAAGCTGAGTGACAAAACATTTCCATTAGACATTTCCCTATTAGCAGAACCACAGCATTCAAAAATTTAAGACCAAGGAAAACTGTCCATGCTACCAATTTTACAAAAGTAAAAAGAGATGCATTCCAGAAAATTTCCAGTTAGCAGCAAAGCAAGAATGAGTGTCTTTTTAAAGATATGACTTAAAGTCAAAGATTAACTAAAATGCAAAATTCTTGTGGAATCAAAGACTGATTTAGCCAAAGGAAAGAGCCATCCTAACAGAAGAGTGCTCACTGCAACAGGACGTTATTACAATGCTCTGTTTTGCAAAACAGGATAGAAGAGCACAAACCAACAAGGATAATTCAAACGAACCGAGAGCCAGAGCCAGACCTCCCACCCCCACACTGCGGTCAGTCATGAAACAGCCTTTCTGCAAGCTTCTCTCAACCCAACACACTGACGTGCTCTTCATTACCTTCAGTATAGTTGTACCAAGTGACCCTGCAGGCACACAGAAATCCCCCCAAATGATGAATTGCTAAACAGTTTATAAGCACCTAGCAAACAACAAGGTAATAAAGAGCCAACAGATTTGCTGAAAACAGGTTACATTGATTTATTTTAGTTCCCTTCCTTGGCAGGGTAACTGACCTAGCAGAGGTGGGACAGCAGCAGTTATGATGTGTCCTGAATTCAGGAGGGCTCTCTGGCATTGCCTTGGGTGACAGTGTCCTAAGGAAGGTCATGAAACATGGACCAGCTCTTGGAAAATTGTACTTTAAAAGTAGTTATCAATAGTTTGCTGTCAAGTTGGAACACCTAAATGTGGTCTTGAAAAAGGTTCAGCCTCAGGCCCAACTCCCTCCAACAATTTCTTTATTGACCAATATTATAGAATCAAACTATATAAATCAGAAGGGTCCAAAAACTGGGAGCGGCTGCAAGAAATTTCAGGGACAAGCCTAGACTTCAAACCAATTTTGACAAACTGGAAAAAAGACTGAAAACCAAAGACATAAGTTAAACAAAGACATGCTTAGAGTACAGTGCTTAGAAAAGAAAAGGACTATACACAGATATAAAATGAAAAATATTAATACTGACCACGAGGAACAAACTGTTATCATTGGTGACAAACTCATTGACCAACTGTGGGGAAGGAGCACCTGCTAGAAGCCACAGATGGTACACCCAGGTTTTGGCACCAGTTTCTAAGCAGATTTCTTGGGTGAGTTCAGAGAAGGTGAAAAAGAGGGACAAGAAGTTGTAAAACACCAAGTCAAGAACAGCTGAAAGAAAGCAGTAAAAGAGAAAAGTTGAATGTTATATGGCCTTCCAAGACAAAAGAAAAAAAAAGAGGCTGCTAAGAGGACAGCAATCAATTGTTTTCCATTTCCACTGGAAGAATGTGCTAATTAGCACAATTTGGACCAAAAGAGATTCACATAAAAGATCAGGAACTGTGCCAAAATGTGAGGGACTTAAACCACCACTTCAGTTACTTGCAGAGATTTGTGGAATTCACTTCAGACTTCTCCAAAGTCTATTTGTATCAGAAACGCCTAGGCATATTTAATCGCTACCACTCAGAGGGAGATAAGAGATGGATGAAGTGATCCTCCTGGCTGGCCCCTTGCAGTGATTTCTAGGCAGTCCAGTGCAGACTTTGGTATTGTGACAGATTTTACGTGGAAGATGCAAAGATACTACTGTAACAATGTAATACGCTAATAGAAATAGATTCATTAATTCATATTCCATACCTGCAGGGCTGTTTAGCTTGCTCAAATGATCTGAAAAATGACATTTGTAGCATAAATTAATCCAGTTGATATAAGAAAGAAACAATTAGCAAATAATACAACAGGTTCATGGGGGGGGGTGGGGGGCGGCGGGGCTAAGCCTGCTGCAACTGCTCAAGTATAGGTATGAAGCCAGATTACTTTCTTCCAGGGTCTTATAGCTCAACCTGGAAATTCTTCTTCTGGTGCTGGTTATCCTGCCTTGAAAACTAATGGATTAAAACCAACCAAAAAAACCCCCACATAGCCACTCTAGGGAATGCAGGGATTAAATCATAAACTTTGAGGGGAAAAGCTACAATGGGTTTGCACTTCTGTGATTGATATAAAACCACTTATAAAACAAGTTGTGCAAGCTGCAGTGTAAGAACAGATAGAAGGATAAAAATCTGTGCTAACAAAACATAATGCCAAGAAACTGCTGGTTTAGAATAGTCTGTCTGATGCTGTGGATAAGTATAGGGGAAGCAGCTTATCGAAACGTTTGAAGTCACTGCTCCCCCTGCACTGAAGAGTACAGTACGTTTTTGTTCCTACAGACTTTAGGGAATGTGATAATCACCAGTAAGACCATTGGATACCACTGCTTTATAAACTTCCCAGCAAAAGGCTCTGGCTTGATCAGATCCTGCTCAGCCCTGAACCTCTGGTCTAAAGTTAAACCCAGGCTGGTTATATCAACGTCAGCACGTAGGGCGATGCACCAGGAACATAACCATCACATGAGATAGTTGCTGTTGAGAACCCAACATCCATATTGCACATATTTTTGGGGTACATGGGAGGGAAGGAAGAATTAAGTCTCAGCCTGAGCATTTGAAATGCTCCAGGTGGGGTCCCCAGAGCTCATCCTCCCCGCTTCATGTCATTTGGAAAGAATGCAGCTTGGCTGCTCCAGAGGCACTCTGCTGTGAGAAATTGAGAAATTCACCCTGCCGATGCAGACCCTTCCCTGAGGGGCCTCCAGATACACCACAGACATCCTGCTCTATCTTAATCAGCTTTGGAAATCAAAACTAAAAATAATAAAAAAAAAAAAAATTGCACTACTCCATTACTTTTACTGCAATATTTGGGTAATTTCCTTTCATATTAAAAATCCTATTAAACCACAAATTGCACAATAAAAGTTCTACAAGTTATTTTTATTTTGAATGCCAACTGCTAATCATACACTGTTACTACAACTTAGAAAACAGCATTGTTCTGCTCCGAAATCGATGAAAACATATTTGTTTCCTTTCTGATTGGGAAATACGAGAGCTAGGGGGTGCCCTAGTAATACGCACTACAAGACACATCGATCCAAATTCAGAATGTTTTAGGCATTGGAGAGGAGAGTAGATTAGTCTTATTCATACTGTTCATATACTTCCTCGATCCATTGTCTTCTAGATTTTCAACAAGAAATCAGATTGAGTCACTCGATCAATAAACTGGAAACACATGTAGAGGATTGGGGTTTTTTGTACAGCTGGTATATCATCAGCAAAACTCATTTTGATAGGATAGGGGAACCCAATAATGAGAGGAAAATAATCTAAACCACATCTCTTACACTTAACTCTGGGTGAAAGCAGAACGGGCTTACAAAAATATTCTGCTGTTCCTCATTTTACAAATTCTTTAATTTCTTCCCTTTCACTTTTAATGGCATGTCAGTACTAGATTAAATTTACATTTACGAGCCCAGGGGACTCTCTCAGAAAAAGAAAACAAAATGAGTACTTGATAACCCTGCCTGCTTACTGAATGCCAGGCAAACTGAGAAACGCATTAGCCAGATGTCATGCTGAAAGCGCCCCCCCTCCCCGCCCCCAAAACAGGAGTGATATACAGAGGGGTCCTTTTTGTCATCTGAGATGATCCAACAGAAGAAAACAAAAAAAATCTTGTCAATAAACCCACTTTTTTTCCCCTTCAATTTTTAAAGGAAAAATAAAGCAACCCGAGGGGACGGTCTTTACAAGCAATATACCTTCTGCAGGGATTTTATGCTGCTTTCACCTGGGGAGATTTCAGCATCAAGGCTGTTTTTGAAAAGCTGGTTGGTAGCTCAAACTCTCCGTGCAAAACTGCATTTGGAAGTGTTGATCAATAAATAAAATACTACTACCACCGTAGTGCAACTCATCTCAGTCATTTGTTGGGGATTTAAACAATGAAGCAGAACCTGTTGTTTTGTCAGAGTGAAATTTAAGGAAATGTGTTTTTCAACCTCCCTACTATCACAAAGGTTTTAATATTCCCAGTGTTACTTTTTATCAAAAATATTGTTAAGTGGATGCAAGAGTTTTCAATTTGTAGAAATGGATTTATCTAAAAATTGCTCATAAATTTCCCCTGATGTATACTCAGTGGAAAAAATCCCCAAACATTTTTAAACAAATTCAATAAAACCCCCTTAGGATTATTTCTTTCATGAAACAGAGGAAAGGATTCTTTCTTTGACTACCTATATCAAAGGGGAAATTACAAAGTAAACTGGAAGTTATGTAGCTTTCAGGCAGAAAACTATAAAACACATCAGTAAATAGAGAAAAATTACTTCCTGTTTTAAAAGGCAGGTGTAAAATCGTTCATTTTCTGTTAACTATGGCAGTCTCAGTAGCAGAGCAAGTGGATCTATTCATAATCATAAAATTTGATTGGAAAAAAGCCTAAAATGATAACTTTTCTTTTTAAGCTTCCCACTTTCCTCAGGATTACTCAAATTCCACCCCACCTCACTGCTTTTTTGTTGTTGTTGTTTTAAATACACTGAAACATTCCCATGATTTCCTACGTCCTGGCACTGGAAGTCTCCCACAATTTGCAGCTGCTGCTTGAATTCCCAATTTCTCTCCTTTCTTACAGACGGTTCTTAAAAGCCGAGCCACTGGCACACTGGCGTATCCAGGGAAGAAGTTTTCATTGCTGCTGCCCATAGCACAGCTGCTCTACGCACAGCTAGGTGCAAGGCTTTCATACCAATATGTTGTACAGACACAACAAATTCAACACAAAGTCAAGTCTTCACACAGCCTAGGAAACAGAGAAAACCCTGAGCAGAACATCTATGGGTGAGAAGTGGCAGGACAGGCATGAGGGTGGCATTTTGGAGACATCAGTGGAGAACCACATTCCCTGCATTAAAGTTGCCCCAGGAAGCCTCCCTTCATGCACTAAGGCTTATGGGGATGTTCAAACACCAAGTAAGTTTCCATTTTCTTTTATAGCAGCAATAGTAACTGCTGATCCAAAGGGAACTTCCAGGAACTTTTGAAAGAGTGGATAATCTAGGTACTGAACACACTGCCCTCAAGTCAAAATCCATTGTTTTCAATAAAAGTTAGAGCCAACCAGTTTCTATGACTTCCTAAATAAAAATAAATAAAATAGAAAAAATATAGAGCTTCTGAACAATGCAAAAATCAAAAATATTTTCCAGGAACATCTTTTGACAGAAAATCCTAACTTCTTCCCTATACTTAGCTCTTAATTTCTAATTTTTAGGTCTTCCCAGTAGTAGTTAACTGAGAGATTAATCTAGATTAGTAGCAAAAAAAAAAAATATTTTGAGATCATACAGGGGTGGAATCAGGTCATACAGGATCGAAATCTGCCTTGATGGAAAAATTCTAGACTTGGCTTGACAGGACTCTGAATAACCTCATCTAAGGCTCTATTTTTAAAAGAAAGGTGGACCAGATAATTGCCAGTGGTCCTTTCCCACCTAGGATTTTCTAGGGTTGTACATAGCAAGAGTTGCAATGTTTCAGTCTCAATACCTCTGGTCAATACATATTGACTAATTTTGTACCCACATCGAATATAAATAAACGTATTTTAGATGAAGGGAAGGGCGGAAAACAGAAAAAATGGGACAGGGTTCTCTGAGAAAATCCAACACTTTGCTTCCATCTGAATGTACAAGAAAAAAATCCTCTGTTAAAAATAAATTTTTATTTGTTAAAACCTCTAATCAACACTGTAGAGTACTCTTTCTGTTTTCAATTAAGCATTAGGATATATGGACTAAAGTGTTCATAGTTTATTTTATTAGTCAAATTACTTGTATTACTTCATGTTTATTAACCACTATTACATAAAAGTAACAAGGCTAGATTGTGCCTAGAAATCTATTACTGGATTCATGCCAGCAGGTGTGTTGTAAATACCTTACACTTCACAGGAAATACTGTGGTTCCAAAGTTAGTTGAAAACAAATAGTTTTTCAGCTAACAAACTGTTGATTGTACACGAGAGCGGTTGCTACGTAGTAAAGGATCTTGATTAAGTTACTGTTGCTGTACTGTTCACATTTTCAGAAGTTTCTGGAGAAGCTGATCTGGTTCTGGCATGTCTTATTACCCACAGTATGGTTTTAGATATTTCATCCTTGAATTATTTTCAGTATCAAATTTACAACTCACAACAATACCTCCAAAAAAAACCCCAGAAAAGGTCCTATGTAAATATCGTTACTGGAAAGGAAGAGGAACAACACTGAAGAGAGAAAATACACCTTTGTTCTTACTTCTCTGCTTTAGTGCAAACCTGTACCCCTCATGTAAACTGTGGAAAAGCAAGGTATGACATTCCAGAAAAATAATGATTCTACAGAAGTGCCATTAGTACCATTGATCACTCAGGACATGGTTTGAAATGTGTTTTAGTGACAGAGCACACAAAATCCATTAGTCTTTGATAGAAGAAACTGTGTACAGTTTGGTGGGTTTTTTTAAGACTAGATGGCCATGCATTTTTTTGGAAAAGGTTCTGCACCTATACAGGTAGATAACTGCACAACCTGAAGTCTGATTCAGTCCAGAAATACACAAGGCTGCAGCAGAGATTAATACAGAGCACTGCACCAAAGCACCTTCTTTCCTTGCCTGACCGCAAGCACTCAAGCTGTCACCTTTCCACAATGCTGCTGGCTCCTGTTCATGTCTTTATCTTTAGCTCAACACTTACCAGTAAGTTTTTGCCCTGAATTTACTTTTTAAAAGTCTAGAATCCACTTCCAAGCCTTTTTCTCCAGGAATACACAAAAGAAAAACTAAAAAATTACTTGTATGTAAATCTGATGAGAGTGGCTAATAAAAAACTAAGAGCTTTTTACCACCGCAACCCCCCCCGCCATGAGTCCCAACTGACATTTTCTCTTGCTCTGTAGCAATCAGTGAAAGTTAAAAATGAATTCAAGGGTAAAACACAGAACAGAAAGGAATCATTTAAAAAAAAATGAAACAAACAAACAAAAGCCTCCATTCAGTATCAGTCATGAAGGCCTTGATGCTGACAGCTATTTCAAGAGCTTACTAGAGCATTCATACAAACAAAACATTTGAAAACCAATTTGTGAGGTTCTCTTAAGAACAAGCAAGGTTCCTCCTCTAAACCAAAACTGATTAAACCATGATTTCTGAAAGTGATTACTAACTAAAGGTAGTTGAGTACAACAGGTGGATACAATGCTAAAACGTGTGATAAATCTTCAGATGACATCAAGGCAGGAAAGAGACCAAAGAGGTTTTATTTTGCTCTTCTGGGACTGAACTATGATGCCTTCATGTGGCTCAAGAATGTAAATCCTAGATGTGATTCACCGGGCTTTCCATTTTTCAGTGAACAGAGCTATGACACTTTGGCCCAAATCAATATCACTGTTACTTTTGGTAAACCTGTGTTGATTAGTAGGAGCTTAGTAGCTGGCCTATAACAGCCAATCCATGCAAAACACGAGACGCTTGTGGCTTGAACTGGAGCATTACAGACAAAGCACATCCTGGCTGCGCTAATTCCAACAGTGAGCAAATCAGAAGAAATCATTCACTGCCATACACTCTTAAGGAAATTTGATTTAATTTGTATTAATATCTATTGCCCTAGCATGCCTTTACCATATACTAACCTACTAGCATAGCGTATAATATATTCGTTAGTTCCAAATAGCATGCTTGAAAGTATCCAGTCTTCATTTAAAACTGTTATGCAGATAGAAAGCTAAGTCAATATTGAGCTTCTGCATTCCGGTGACATAAAAAATAAAAAGAAGGGAACAGCCATGCAAACCTTGAGTATGTTTTGATTCTCTAACTTTGCAAGGCAAAGTAATTTCAGTGAGGAGGTGGGTGGCTTGGGGGCTTTTTGGATGTCTTTTTGGTGTGCTGTAAGTAACTGTTGGGAACAGTCACAACCATAGGTGAGACGTTAACAGTGAGTCAATCTGCTGCTGAGAATCAGCGAACCAGAATTTGTAAAACTGCCCAGAGTGATATGTTTTTATCTAATATTTAGTTGTCTGAAAACAACAATTTTTTCTTAAAAAGTCTGGGCTGCTCTAGCATGAGTTTAGATATCATAGGAATGATCTCCCCTGTGAAGATGCTAGCGGGAAAGTGCTGACTTGTACTAACACAAATTGTATGCCAGGGCTGAACCCCAAATCATTTTTTTCTGTGACAAGAGCTGAAACTCAAATCAAATTTCTTACCTCAATATTTTAGTGATGTTTCTATACAAAGATTAAGTTTAATATTAAACTTGAACTGTCATGTGAACACCTGTATCAGAGTGCTAACAAAAACATTGTAAAAGTTGAAGAAAAATTGTTCCCTGTGTATGCTTGCTGAAACAAAAAGTAGAATGCTTACGAGGCTCTAAATACCTGAGAGTTCACTGTAAAGTTTAAATAGTTACAGGTTAGAAATGTAATGGGAAAGTGTCTTTCCCGAAACAGATGGCAAAGTAATGTATTCTATACAGTTAGCACATTTGAAGACTCTCTGGGAATTAGTTCAAACAAACTTGGAAAACAAGAATGTAAGCGCAGGCAGGGAAAGGAGTTACCACATTGCCCTAATTCGGGGGAAAAAGGATGGATTGGATAAGAGATCTGGGTCAGTTTTACCTACTGCAAAGACCAGAGGAAGTGAAAGAAATTAAAAACCTCCTGCGGAACCTGAATGCACATAAGTCCATGGGACCTGATGAGATGCATCCCAGAGTCCTGAGGGAATTGGCCGATGTAGTTGCCAAGCCCCTCTCCATGATATTTGAAAAGTCATGGCAGTCAGGTGAAGTCCCTGGTGACTGGAAAAAGGGAAACATTGTACCCATTTTCAAAAAGGGTAGAAAGGAAGACCCTGGGAACTACCGACCTGTCAGCCTCACCTCTGTGCCCAGGAAGATCATGGAACAGATCCTCCTAGAAGCTATGCTAAGGCACATGGAGGCCAGGGAGGTGATTCGAGATAGCCAGCATGGCTTCACCAAGGGCAAGTCCTGCCTGATGAACCTAGTGGCTTTCTATGATGGTGTAACAGCATCAGTGGACAAGGGAAAACCAACAGATGTCATCTATCTGGACTTCCGCAAAGCCTTTGACACGGTCCCCCACAAC
>NW_009260410.1:3601817-3620950 GCF_000687185.1 Egretta garzetta
GTGACAGGACAAGGGGTAATGGTTTTAAACTAAACCAGGGTAGGTTTAGACTAGATATAAGGAAGAAGTTCTTTACAATGAGGGTGGTGAAACACTGGAACAGGTTGCCCAGAGAGGTGGTGGAGGCCCCATCCCTGGAAACATTCAAGACCAGGTTGGACGGGGCTCTGAGCATCCTGATCTAGTTAGTGGTGTCCCTGCTCCACTAGATGACCTCTAGGGGTCCCTTCCGACCCAAAACATTCTATGATTCTATGATAAAAACCCATGGAGAAATTTGCTAACTCCTATCCATAGTATACACAGTGCTGGAAGAGGTAAAGGTAGGAAGGGTTGATATTTAGCAATGCAACTGGAGCCTATATTTTGTTCTAAATGCTATCTTCTCTCCCTGTTTGGTGAAGGGAGGTTATAAAAAGTTCAAGTAAAGGTATAAATATTTTGATTGGCATTTGAAATCCATTTTGAGGCCTCCTGCAAGACTAAGATGCAAAAAGAGATTAATCTTGTCATAAACATTTTTCATACATATTTATATAGCATATGAAAAGCTGCTTCAAAGCTGCTCTGCTATATGTAGGCAAAAATGAATTCTCCTGCATAAAGATGAGAGGAAAATAATTTCACATCCATCTTTGGCTACGTCAATCGTTTCAGCATCATGGTAATTATTCATTCACAAACTCCATTTCTCCCCTTGCTTCTCTTCCTTAGTTAGTAGGTGGTCTGCTAGAATCCATCCCAGTAGAGTGGTGTACCATGCTCAGGTACTGACAAGAAAACAGGTTACCCAGCTTTTTGCTGATGTAAGAGCTCTTCTCAGGCACAGTAATTCACCCCGAATGGATTATTATTCAGGAGAACAACAAGTTCCGAATGAAGACTGGGATGTCCTCAAAAAGTGAAGAGTTGATGGAGAGGAGAAGGAAGGAAGGGCTTGCATCTTGCTTTCCTTTTTCCTTTATAATTTAAGATGTTTGTAAGCTCTGATGCAACTCGATCTTTCAGTCTTTATTTCTAACAGCTTGTATTTCTAGCTCCATTTCTACTTGTTCTCTTCTTTTTGCAGTTCCCTGCCAGTTACCACAGCAAATGCTCTTTTAACTCACAGAAGCAGCTTATGTCTCCCCACTGGCAGCACAACCTTGCTTTTCCTTCTCGTTTTGAAAGCACGATCATGTCTGTACACTTCAGCCTAAGAACAAGCAACTGTAAGCTCAGTTTCGTCTTTCTCTTATCTCCTCCAAATCCAGAGATGCAAAAGCTTCCCCCCCCTTTTCTTTTTTTCATGGAAGCTTGGCCTTGTTACCAAAAGTGTCCCAGAAGAATCATTTCACTGATTTTGCCTTATGCTCAAAATCCTTTTTCTTGACAAGTTAAACATGTCATTTGAATTGTGTACACAGCACATGAGGTATGTTCCCTTACTTCCAGAACTGTGTTATAGCTGCAGCCAACCAAACATCTGCAGAATAACTGTCTAGTTCGACAACTAGTTGGATTTTCTTTTATGAAAGAAAACTCAGAAATATGAACAATTCTGCTCCAGGGCCACATTTGCAAGTTTTATGCTTCCTAAAATAGGATGCCATGACTTACAAACTAGCCTTTTTTTTTCCCCCCCCTCTCATGACAGCTGTTGCACAATTACTGGTGTTCTTTTGTGATTTATCCCCAAGCCTGAAGTCAAAATTAAGTTGTCAGAGTAGTGGATTTGACTTTCCAGTTCAGCTCTGGGCAGAAAAGCATCTCTATCAGGCTTGACCTACTATTAAACATCTGTGGCCAAGAGCCAAAAACCATGATCCTCTGAAAGTTAATTGCGAGGTTTTGTCTTTCCTCCCAACAAACTGCTCAGCAGCTCTTCCCCCACAGGATCACTTAACGAGCAGGCTCGGTTCATCCAGAGAGATGAACTTTCATTTTCCTGTGCAATATCTGCTACTTCAGAAGATGAGATTCACCCTATTCCTGCCTAAAAGAAGCATGCTCTAAAGGTTTGTACAATCAGCAACCCAGGGATTACAGAAGTGCGTGGTGGGTTGCTAATCCTGCAGAATAAATCGCAGCCTAGAAAATCACAGAAAACAGCAAACTCCATTTCCCCCCCTGTTCAGTGGCAGGCTTAATTACTTTTTCCTCTAGAGTTTCAGGAAGAAAAAAAAAAAAAAAATCAAAATCAAACCACAGCTGATCAAGATGTGGTTTCATCTAATAACTTGTTACCATTAGAAGCTCTTCTACCCTTTCTGCCAGGCCCTGTATCACACCATACCAACCCTGGCACCTACAGAGACCATTCAATTCACTTAAATTTGTTGCACTATTGCTAAGGACAGGGAAGGTGCATGGAAATAAAAAGCCAGAAGCAAGAGAAAGAACCAGAGGGTTACAAAGTCCATTCTCCAGCATGAAAGACATGTTAACTCAAATCCAAAACCATCTAATAGATATTTCTAGGTTGTCACTGTGAAGCTTGCTCTAAAACCATAGAAATACTGTCTCAGCTGTCTACCTGAGATGCCTTTACAAAGCTGGAAAGGAAAGGCCACTGAACGGTGAACACAGGTTGGTGTGGGATGTGAACACGTGTGCCTGGGTTTGAAACAGCATAGCAGCTTTTTGTACATGCTGTTGTCGTGGTTTAACCCGGCTGGCAACTAAGCACCACGCAGCCGCTCGCTCACTCCCCCTCCCTCAGTGGGATGGGGGAGAGAATCGGGAAGGAAGAAAAAAGGTTAGAGCCGAGGGCTGAGATAAAGGCAGTTTAATAAGGGAAAATAATAGTAATAGTAATAATGAGAATGGTAACAATATACAAAACAAACGATGCACAATGCAATTGCTCACCACCCGCCCACCGATGCCCAGCCCGTCCTGAGCCGCAATCACTCCCTGAGCTGCGATCAGTCCCTGAGCAGCGACCACTCTCCCCGCGACCAACCGACCGACTAACCCCCTCGAGCATGACGTTATATGGTATGGAATAGCTCTTTGGTCAGTTTGGGTTAGCCGTCCTAGCTGTGTTCCCTCACAGCTTGTTATGCACCTGGCCAAGCAGGAGAAGCTCAAAAAGTCCTTGAGTAGTCTGAGCACTACTTGGCAACAACTAAAAACATCAGTGTGTTATCAACATTCTTCTAGTACTAAATCCAAAACACAGCACTATGCTAGCTACTATGAAGAAAATTAACTCTATCCCAGCTGAAACTGGGACAGCTGTGAAATGGGCCTGACATTTCAAGAGTGCCATGGAGTACCTGCTAACACTTTTTGTTTGTAATGAACACCAAAATGATTTTTTCCCCCATCAGAAAATCCAGCTTTTATTAAATTACTTGAGATAAAACTCCAAGTGACTAGGTAACACAGAACAAAATAAAAAGGGTTTATAAACAACCCTCCCCCCAGTTGTGTCCTTACAAGGCAGACCCTTTCTTTTAGCTTGGCTTTGTCTCAGTCCAGGCTGCATGGAGCTTCTCACAGCCCAAGGGCCAGGCTTCTGCTCACCAGCCGCTTCTGGTCCCCATGATGCTGCAGACTCCCTGCACGTGACACTCACCCCATGCTGTTTTCCCATGCCACAGGCTGAGAGCTTCTCCTCCCTGAACACATCCATTTATTTTCAAGGAAGCATCCATCTACCTCTCCTCCATCCACAGGGTCTCCATCCAAGAAGCTCCAAAGAGCAAACCGATGAACCGGGTATTTATGTCATGACAAAGGAAATAGATTCTAACTCAGTTTAAGGATTTCCCTTAAAAGCTTCAAGGCCAAGGAAATATTTCCTCTTATTCACTGTGAAATGTCTGCAAGTGTTTCCTCTGGAAGTTTTATTGAAATTAAACAGATCCAGGCAGCAGTACAACGTGCAGCAAGCTGCTTCAGTGTGTCCATAACAGTCCCAAAGTGGCTTACAGATCACTGAAGATTCAGAGACTCAATTATCCCAGGCTTGCTGATATCTTAAAAAAAAAAAAAAAAAAATTTAAAAAAATTTTATTTTTCTTCCCCATAACCAGTCCCCAACTCATTCAATCTTCTTGGACCCCATCTTGCTTTGCAAGTTCCAGTAACATGTGGCAGCACATTATCTTTGTTTGAGAAGTGATCTGCTCAGCGGGTCTTCCAGGTCTGCTTTTTTTTTTTCCCCGAGACAGTGAAAGGTAGATTGATTTGCACTGGTACTTCGGTCAGTCCCTGGCTTCCCATTTGCTTCTTCACAGATTTTATGAAGGACATGAACTGCATGGCTGCCAGACTTTTATGACTTCATCTGTAACATTCACCATGTGCCTTTCCCAGTTTGAGCTTGTTTACTGCAGTGTCAGTCTCTGCCAGAAAAGGTGAAGGTTATTTTATGGCTACACAGATGATTGCCTTGCACTCTGTACTGTCAGTAATGTCCCCTGATTTGCCACACAGCTTCCCGAAACACACTTTCCAGGGATTCCTGATGACTTCCCATGCTGTTCGCACTTTGCCATCTGCTGCCCCGATACCACTGTCACAAGGCATGGGCCTTTTGGTGAGATGGAGCGAGAAAGGGGATTTTTGCATTTGATGTCTCCTTTGTTTCTGAAGCCATAATTTTTCACATTCTGGAGCTTTTCAGAGGGTGTGGTACAGAAAATGGCTCCTGCATCTATAACGGATGCTGCCCAAGTTGTGATGTCATGACCATACAAGAAAAAAAAAAAATAAAAAAAATAATAAAGAGGCAGGACAAGCAACCAGGCAAGAGCAGGAGATAAATGGTGAAGGAAAACAATCTTCTATAAGGTCTGTCATAACAAGACTAACTTTCTAACAGAGACTGCCATATATAGCAGAACGTAGCAGTACTTGTAGCAGAAGAGAAGCTTCGGTTACAAAGAGCCGCTAGGACCAGTGAGATGGAAAAAGTCAGTTACTAATTGACGAACTTGGAAGGTTTCCATGGCTGCAAAAAAGAGCTTGCAGAGCATCAAAGAGACAATCCAAAAACTGCCTGCAGAGTCCCTGCAAGCAGCCCCGTCTCTGTCAGGAGAGTGGAGGGGAGGAGCTGATGCTCATGGTCATGGGCACTGCTTGCTGTTACTGCCCAAGTGCAAATGATGTCTCTGCTCCTGCAAGGCAAAACTGGTACCCCCTGCTCCTTTTTTTACAGCTTACTGTCTTATTCCGAGCTGCGTTTCACAGCTGCAGCATTGCACGGAGGCCACAGCTCCTCCACAAAATTTCTTTGGTATAACAATTAAACTGACTGTGACAGACCCCTCCCAACATCTTGGCTGAGCTGCTTTTTCAGAGAAAACAATTCTTCAGTGCCTCAGAGAAATGAACTGCAGGTCCAAAAGAAATTCCCTGAAGAGCTTAAAATTCTTTCAAAAATAAATATGGCCTCCAGATCCTAAGCAGCATATTAAGTAAAAATGCACTTACATTTGTTAATTGTGTCATACAGTATTGAAATGCTTGGGAGAATACTGGAGTTTTCCAGTAGTTATTTAACTCTGCATCCCTACTGTTCTTTGAAAGTGATTATCAACCTATTTCTCCCCAAACTATTATCACAGTCACAGTTTCCTCGTCACACACTGCTCAGACAAGTCTGACACAGGAATGGAAAGACATTAATAATTTACAAAGTGGAACATTTTAACCTCAGAATAGCGTGCATGTGTGTTGTGCATGAACATATGTATTTTAGAGGTCTATCAGAGAAATTGGGGCATCATATGCTACATTATTTCCTATGCCCATTCTATTTAATTCAGTAGAAAAAGCATACTTGAATCTCATATTTCAGGTGTTACTAAAAGGAAAGGTGAAAAACACTGAGCACTTACAACCATTCTCAGAAATATTTCAAATAAAATAATTGTCAAAGTGTACGAACAAAGTATTTTCTGATGTACTATTCTTCCTGCTTTCAAGTATATTCTCCTTCTTCCCTCACCTGCTGCTCGGGTGCACATTTATCATGCCACATTTTCATCTCAACTGTTTCATTTCATGACTGTTATAAAGATATACAGCAACTTAGGGGAGTTGAGTGGTGTCTGAGAGCAGATTAACAGCTGCTCGGCAAAATACCATCTTTATGATTAAGACCTGAAGAATTGCTGTGTAAAAATATAAGCTAACAAAACACCACTGTTGCTCATGAGCATATTGATGTGAACAGCCCTTGGGTGAGGGTGATCATTTATATGACCCTTGCAAATGCCACGAAACAATTTTATAATTAGAATGGCTTTTTCAGCAATACTTCAGTATCCATTAAAACGCAGCCATCTTCAGTGCTTTTCTGTGCTCCCTGCAACAAGCCCCAGTCTGTCAACCTGGTAAGCCTCTGGAAAAGACCCCAGCATATTCTGGGCACCCCATATCATTACTCAGAGCTCAGGTATCCTCTTTCTTGTTATAATATATCAGCTCTTGAAGTTTCATCTCTTGCCGTTCATTTGGCAGCGACAGAGGGAACGATGAGCCTTTCCCACTTCCTCCTGATAATTTCAAGTTACAGATATCAATCCCACAGCTAGCAAACTAGAAACATGATTTTTAAAGGGTTCTTTATTATTTTATGGGAAAATTTAATAAACCCGTAGCTAAACCAAGTGAACATCACATTTTTCATATAGCAGTTTGATTTTGTGTCCAACTGATGGTTTTTTGTTTCCTTTCCAGGTTTTCCATAGTTTTCCAAGTGAAGGGGGACGTTACTGTTTAACATATAATTTTTTTTTATTGAGGACTGCAAGGTACAGGAGGCATCTCTTTTTGTGTATTTTGAAAATAGGTGGAAGTTATCTTAAATTTCAAAATGAAAAAAAAATCACTGCAACTCCATCACAAATTCAGTATTACTGTACAACTATCGATGAATATTTACATAATTTTATAATATATCTTTTTCCCCGCCTTCCAGAAACAAGAATTTCAAGATCAAGTCGGGAAGAACCCTGAGCCGAGTTATCAAGAAATAGCAAACAACTATTTCCCCTATCACGACTGAACATGAAAAGCACATTAATCTTCTCCTTTGCAAGCATTCAGAGTAATGGACAGACAATGAACTATTTCCTTTGCTCTGAAAAGCAGCCTGTTAAGCGAGACCCTTGACAGGAAACATTTTTAAGTTTTAACTAACATGGCTTTATCCATGGAACTAAGATAAGGACTGAAATCAATTTAAAAGCATGAATGTAAAGCTTAACACCAGAGAAGCAGTATTTTTCAAATTAACCCTCACTCCCATTCTAACGCTGACCATCCACCCCCATTCTCATTTTAAGAGGAAACCTGAAGAGGAAGAGTTTTACTCTTGGACATTCCTGACAATGCTGCAGAAGCACAAAGGGAGCCCCAGGGCCTGGCCCAGGTGGCAGAAGATGAGTGAAATGTGACCACCTGTGCTGAAAAACCAAGAAAACATTAAAGCCTGCAGGATTTCTCAGACCCTTCTCCCTGGTGGGCCTTCTGAGGGCTTCAGTCACCCTAAGGATCATGGGACAGCTGAGAAAGTGCCCCAGGCACACTGGGGCTATGCCAGTCATTTTTTAGTAACTTCTGCCAAGACTCTGTTGGAGACAACTACTGTTCTAAGTTGTTGCAGTCCCTGGAAGTCTTAGGTGTTTCAGATGAAAGATCAAGGCAAATTCTTCTGGTATAAGCTACAGCAATTAACTAGTTTTACACCTCAGGAGGTAATTTAGACCTTACCTCCGTTGTTGTATACAGAACACATTTTTCCAGAGGTGCCTAAAACCTGTGTGGTTTTTCTGACCAAATATGCGCTTAGGTGTTTAACACATAGGAACATTTTATGGTGTTGACTTTGGTACATGCAGGTAAGTCTCCATGCTGCTGGCTAGAACGGCCTGTCATCGTCAGCAAGAATCACTTAATGTCAGCTGTCCCTACAAGAACAGTACAACTTGTGAAAGCTATAAAACCTTTTTTTTTTTCTATTGTTAAGTTCTCCCACTCTATGGAATGAGATTTTAGCTTTTGTTATGAAGTCATTACTAGGAAAAGGATATACTACCTTCTCCTCTTGAAATAATTGATAGCATAATAACTGTCATTGCTGTGAATGGCAGAAACAGGAGTGACAGGCAAATGGGATTTGCACCTGGAAATTCTCTTGAACATGTTAGAGCTACTCCTTTCCTCACAAGAGGAGTGAAAAGCATAGTGCAAAAAATGTAGCTGTATGCGTGTGCGCTGCATAAGTCACAATGCTGAGGACCTTTTCATACTCCAAAACACAAGGATTCTTATATAAACAATTCTGATATGGGGCACATCCCTTTAGTTGAGGTTATCAGACAGCTGAATAGAAAAGGTTTGGTTTGTACTGGAAAACATGTATTCTGAGATTTATTCCCAAGTTATAAGATTCCTGTGTCATTCTGGAAACATGCCATTTAATGAGCATCTCCTTTCCTAGCCTGTGAAATGGACACTGATATTTTTGACTAAGGCTATGGTCTGGTTGTATGTATGAATATATTTCAGTTTATGAAATATGTAGTTCCTATGTGATCACTGAATAAAAGCTCAGATATAAAAAAAAAAAAAATCAGGCTTCTCTAACACGGGAATTGTAAATACATAACATGACCTAAAAAAAAAATAATCATCACCTGGAAGTCTAAAATGTTGTTTCTACTGAGAATAACATCAGCTTGTGATGGAATTCTCGTTAGGATCATAGAGGACCTCTCATAATTTCAACAGATGTCTACTTCCCTTCTCATTTTAGTATTTAGCCATTTTCAAAGAAGCCACAAACAACTAAATTAAATATTCAGGTATTTTAACTTTTCTTCAAAGCCTGAGAGAACTAGAGAAAAAATTATAAACTAAATATGAAAAAGGTCCACTGATAAACATACATTGTGATCATTCTAGTATACATTGCCTGAGATTATCACCTGAGGAAGTGATATTTTTAAATCATGCTGCTTGCACTGTTTGGAAGTGTTTCAGAACAAAAAAAGCTTATTATACTATTTTGCTCTGAAGTTTTAGCTTAGAAATAAAAAAAAGCAGGTTCTTGCAGTTGCTAATAAGTCCTTAAGCTCATGCATAAACATTTAGCTAGTTCCTAGAGTCATATGTAAAGCCAGGATAGTTTGCAGCTGTGAATTGTGAATGCTTTAAAAAAAACAAAAAACAAAAACAAAAACCACCAAAACAAAAAACAAAACCAAAAAAACCCCCACTTAGTGTTTCCTGAGACCAAACCCTAAATTGACTTGTTATGCTCTACTCTGGTACATATATGGCTGTTAAATTCATTACTACATTTGGTGCAGTTTCATTACAGCAGCAACAATTTGACACCCTGTAGTGGCAATTCTAAATTAAAAAAAATGAAATTATACATTTGCTTTAGTTCAAGCTATGAAAACTATCTATATATACAACAACATAAAATCTCTTTGAATAATAGGTTTACAGGGATATGCTTTTTTTCATGGGTATTACAGCAGGTCAACTTCAGTAAGGTAGGAGAGGGGAGGAGAAAAATCATATACTGTAGATATTGAACCTGATAGGTAAAGTACTGTCCAAGGGCAATTGTATGAATAACAAGAGTGATTAAGGAAATGGAGAGCCATAAGTAGAAAGACTCAAAGCAGTTACTGATTGATTACTTCAGAGACAAGACTGATTACCTTAGATAGGAGAATTAAGAGAGCTATGTTGAAAACATACAAAATAACGAGCGGTGCGCAGAGAACGGATTGTTGAACTTTCATCCTCCTCAGCTTGCCGAGCAAAGCCCAGGGGAATGAGCAAAGGCACCGGGCTGGAGCATGCACAGGCACCCCGCTGCACCCATGGGGCCCTCAGCTCTGCAGCCACCAGGCACAGCACCAGGCACAGGGTTGGTAACCCCAAAAATGTAATGCCTGAAGGACACAGCCTCTGCACGCTGCATGGTTTCTTACGCTTGCCTCAAAAATTTATACATGCGGGAAGCATCCTTGCGGAGACTAAAACCTGCACTTAGTGACAAGAAGTTTGATTCAGTATGATTATTCCCATCTAATGACAGATAAATGTGGTGAGAATGTGACCGTTCTGTATGAGACAAGAAATGGAACCGCCTTTAAACACGGCACAGCATGGAGTGTTATAGATGACACGGCCAGGTGGTCCTTCAGCTCTCCTCAAACCTTGCTGGGGAGAGGCCACTCACCACTCCCAGGTGGACACAGGGAAATGAAAAGCAGCCGTGCCTTAGCAATGTTCATGTTTGCAGGGCAATGGCAGGGGTTTCAGGACCCATCTCTATTGAACCATTTCCACAGCCACCAGTGTTTGCACTAACACCACTAGCGCCCAAATATTTTAAAAATAGGAGGCTCCATTGAAAGTCAGGAAAGGATTTTATTTTAGGGAAAAAAAAAGAAAAAAATCCTTCGGGTGGCTTGTAACCCACAGAATGAGAGAAAGCTCAAATTCTGCAGCTGGAGCTTTTATCCAGCTTAACAGAAATTACCAACAGCTTATCACAGGGAGGCAAAATGTTGTTATTTAACTTGGTACAATTTCTAATGCAAAAACATAAACAAAGCCACCTTTTTAACAATTGATCATGCAATAAAAGCAGCGGGTATGCTCATGGTAATAATTCCCTGGCATCATACTATGATGTTTACAATGATCTTCTTCAGAGTCTTCCAAATGACTCGCAAAATGAGGCTAACAGATACCCTGGCAGGTTAATAGGACAGCTCTGCTTTCAGATGCTCATGCCAAACAGGTCATCCATGGATATTAACAGTGAAGAACTGCACTATTAGATTAAATTGCATATTTACCAGAAACGCATTGAACATCTTGCCCTTAGTAATAGGTTTTTCTCTTTTAAAGACAATTAGTTTGTAAACTATTTATGGGAACTCAAGGGACTGAAGTCAAAGAGGTTGTTAGGCTGCTTGTGAGCTTGTCTTTTCCTGTGATTTGTTCCGAGCAGTTGATTGAGGACAATAACTAAAATTACAGGAATAGGACATCTCACTTCACTGGCTACTTCTATGGATTTTTAAGGACAGAAGGCAGCATTACATTACCTCATTTGACCTTCTCTTAAACACAGCTTAAGGAACACTGGTCTGAACATGAACCTTACTTTCAAACAAAACAGTTCATCTCCTGTCATTCAGAGCGGAAATCACAGGAGAAATTACTCTGCTGTGCAAAAGCAGGGGGAGTACCCCGAAGAGCAAGGGATGCAGCAGCTGCAGCGGTCCTCAGCTCAGCAGGATGGAGCACTCCACTTCTAGAGAAGGTACGTGGATACTAAAAGGAGACCACCTACCTTAACACTACAGGGTGTGGTGGAGTTGTGACAGAGCATTGCAGGATACCAAGATGTAAGCATTCGGAGAGTAAAATAACAGGACAGAAGCAGAGCTTCCTTTCTCTACAAGTCCAGACAGACACCAGCCATGTCTGTAAAGCATGCCATCTTGAGTTTTACCCGAATCAAGCGCTTTTCACAGTTTTAATTGAATGACTGTTTCCGATGAAACAAGTTAATTCAAAAACAAAGGAGGAAGACAACAGAGCTAAAAATAAAAATCAATATTTACTGGCCTAAAGACCTACTAACTAGTCTGTATCAAATAACCATCCCAGCTTGTATCTGGCAAATATGAAGAATATGAACTATATAAAACATGAAACACCAACTGAGTAGCGAGATTGATGTGCTTCTCCCAAACATTTTCCCCCCTCAATACTGTTACTGTAGAATAGCTATTCAGGTAAAGAGGTAAGGGCAATTTTATGCCTATGAAACCTCATCCTGAGCGCCGTGTGAATGCCACAATGCATGCCTACAGATCTTCATCAATTTCTGCAGGACATGCAGCTTGCACAGGGATGCAGGACAGTAACAGGCAGAATACATTTTGAAGATAGGACTAGATAGCAAAGGCTCACTATATGGAGACCAAAAATTATGGGCTTTTTTTATCATAGGACATGTCCCCTCTTTCCAATGTGTGAGAGTGCATATGAGCAATGCAGTTCATTCTTCTTTAATGGCAAACATCCCTCCTCCGCAGGATCACAGGTGTGCTAACATGCACAGGGCATGATTACAGGAAGGCTGAGAGGAAGAGGGAGAGCCTCCACAGCATTGCCAAGCTTTTCACACACCATCTCAGAATTAGCAAGACTGAAAAAAGTCATAGATGAGGAAAAATCTAGGTACTGACTCCAATAACAGCCTATTTTCACAGCTTAGATCTCTTCAAGACAATACTGAAGAAGAAATTAATTTAGGATGACTCAACCACCTGCCTAAGTGCTGCCCTATGTAATAGTCATTCTGCCTGACATGGGAAGCAGTTAAAAAAAAAAAACAGAGTAATGGTCCAGTGTCCACAAACACTAAGAGTTGGTGCTAGTATTTCAGAAGTGCTTGCATCTTCTTGCCCATCACAGTGTAAAACATAAAAAATAAAAGACATTTTGCCCTCAAGAAAGAAACTTTAAAAAAAAATAAATTCAAATTTGTCACAGGCAATTTATTTAGAAGAGCTGAAAGAAAAGCTATGTGGGAAAGACAGTGAATGATCTTGTTAAGAGCCTCTGGAAAAGTACTGGAAGACACTCTTGTCTGCTCAAAAGAAAATTCTCATCAGGTGCAAGTTTACTTCCCAAAAAGTCAAGCTGAAAGCTTATCACATTGGCAACGGATTACCTTACTTACAGCCATGTAAGTAATTTAGTGACACTGTGTTGAAATAAGATAAGACTGGGAGTAATTAGATACTTATTTAACAGACAAAACAGCAGAATACTGCGTGGAACACAGACTTTCCACCATCTGCTGCAGGCCCTTTAAAGGTCGTCTGGATCACCTGAAGTGCACTTGTGCCTGGTAAGCTTAATTAAGAGCTCAGTGTAGAGTTTCACAAAGAAACAAATCACTAATCCTCCAGTCAAAAACAGGCAAATACATATGTGTTTATCTTAATGCTTTGTAAAGCTATTCTTGACCAGAGGATTTTACCTTATGATTGTGCAAATGCTTGCAGGGGCTCACTGGAAGATGCCGGTGTATTATCTCAGCATTAAGAAATTTTTAAAAAATTTTTAAAAACCCCCCATAAAATAAAGGCAGAACTACAAGGTCTCAGTTAATATTTCTGGAAATCTCTTCTCCTTAAAAGAGGTTGCTGATTTTTAATAGCATTTCCTTGAATCCTGTAAAACCTGGACTGACTGACACTATGTCAAAACAAAGCATGTTCCCATTCTGTGTTTTTAATGCCATCTCAGCATCTTTCGCTAGTTCAGTTGCCTCTGACCTCCAGCAGCCCCTTCCTGACTATACCAAACCAGCCTGTAGGCTATCAAACCAAACCGATAAAATGGCTGCCTTCCATCTTGACCGCCTTGTAGTAAAGTACAGAAATATTTGCCAGCTTTGGAAAGTGGAGTCAAATTCTTGCATTCAAAAATGTAAGTGAGCCATTGTGATTTGGCCCAGCATGAAGAAAAGTCTATTTAGCCAGCTGCAGAGCAATGACTCTTGGAGAGGACAGTACAGGACCAGGCTCGCTCCTACTATAGTATAGCTCATGAGGTACTTTGGCTGTGCACTGTATGTTCTGCAGCTGTGAAACCTCAAGCGCAGCAACCTTTCTGGACCTCAACCCTTCCGAAGTAAGTTTCATAAATACGTCTCTCTTCAAGGACACCGTTGTCTCATGATGTACAAGGCTGAGGGGGGGAAGCACAAATCTCTGCTTTGTGGAACCAGCACCACAGCTTCCACTGGTGGCAACAATGAAAGAGACCTGAGACAACTGGAAAATACTAATCTTCTGGCATGTTTTAATTCCACTAACACAAGGACGATATCGTAATTTATCATTATCATCTGATACTTCCTTCTCTTCTTTTTCCATTTATTCTTCTACTGGCATTGCCAAGTAGACGCGACTTTAGGTTCTACTAGTGCCAATGAAGCTTTTCTGAAGTCCCTCCCTGCAATACACCTAACTGATGAAGGAATTATTTGCCAACTTTTTCAGTTAATGGGAAGCTCAGGTCCTCATATACTATGTGAAATATGAATTTGTGTGATATATTGTGTTATTATCACTTCAATCACTAACAGAGTCAAAAAACCTGCCCTCACATCCAGTTAAAATGAAGTGATTTATTCTTCAAAATAGCCCCATTTCTGTCAATTACTGTGTGATAGTTCAGCTATAACTTGCCTAAAAACCACAAGTGGAATCAAGAACGTATATACTGTATGCAGATGGACAGAGTAACATACCTAGAAGCGAAAAATCCACATGCATCTGCCTCAAGCCGGGGGGGTGGGAGGAAATCAATTAAATACCCTGGAATCATTTTTCTGCTTTGTTCAGTCATAATAAAGTTTTTCCAATTTCTTTCCTTCTAGAGTGTCAGAAGTGTTCAAGTACTCCTCTCAAAATTATTTTTAAGAACATTGCTTGAATGTATGACATTTTAAAGTAAAGTACTCAAGTTTTTCAAAGTTACAGCATAGCAATATTAAAATATAAGCCATTAAAAATGTAAAAGCAAGCAAAAGGCATCAGTGCGATGTTTTTAGTAGAGATGAATATCCTTAATCAATTTAAATCTAACATCTAACATTATTCCTTCAGATCTTTCTTGACTTTAAAGAAAACATGAAGTTATGTTTGGGATTGAGCTGATGTAGTTCAAGATCTGTCATGATGACAAGAAGAGTAGCTGGTAAATTAAGAAAAGTTTTGCTGTTGAAGCAGGTAAGTGTTTTGTATCTGAAAAGCAATAGCCAGCTCTGAATGAAAGGGCAAAAAAAGCTTTTCTTAACAATGCAAAGTAGACAAGTGCAAAAACTGACTGCAACAGCTATAATGTGTCACAGCATCCAATTAGCAAGTTTAAACTACTGGGTACAGATCTGGGAACATCATGCCACTCTGAAAACTACTGCCTCTCCTGTAAGCACCTCTAAGACTAATCACGGCAATGTCACCAATTTATTGCAGAGCTCTTTTCAAGGGAGATGGACCCCTTTCCTACAGGACAGCAACACCTCTGCGCTCTGTTGGCAGCAAAGGCATCAGCCTGAACAGCCAGACACATAGCCCGGGCACAGCAACATGGTCCCTTATTCTTCACGACACTTTAATTCGTGGGATCATTCCAACACAGTAATGTGCCACTAGTGCGGTACATCTGAAGTCAAAAGATTGGACCTTAACACCTCCAATCCAGGAGGCCCTGAAGAATGCTGACATACTGCAGCAGAGTTGGGGGTTTATTCTGTCCCTTAGTTTTATTTTCTCCTTCCACCTTCATTTTTTTACTTGATAAATGTTACCTCCTTGCACACTAGTCAGCACTTCAATAAGGTGGGGAGAAGGGAATCTGAACCATTTTCTTTCACTACATACAGTAAGATATACCTTTAAAAATACCTTTCTGGCTTGGTTCAGGTTTTCCCACTGCTTTTACTATATGAGGCTTTACAGCTACAAAATGAGTATATTACATGCATTATATATGTTGGCTTTTAGTCAAAGGTAACTGTATTTTATTCTTGCTGCAGTGTAACATGGAAGCATCCCCTCCAGAAGAAAGCCTTCTGCAGCGCAGACAGGTATTAATAGCCAAAGTAGTAGTTCATGACATTATCTCTTACATGCACTGTATTAGATAAAAGTGAACTTACCTAAGATTTTACTGGGTTTTAAGAGACACTTGCAAGTGCTTTTTTACACAAACTTGTTGCAGACAAGTTGCATAATACTGCTTGTGGTTTCAGATGTTTGTTTATTAATGGAGATATTCAGGCTAATAAAATAAATTCCAAAAGATTTTTCTGCTTCCTAGAGTTCTGGACAGGCCAAGAATCATAGTAATACACAGCTTCAGGGTTTTTTTAAGCCTGCTTTCAGAGCCAGACATTTCTCTTTACAACCTGTCTTTTCACCATGTTCCAAAAGCATTGACTCATGTTTTATAATATAACGGCTGCAAGCTGTAAATATAGAGCAAGTGACTGAACCAAAAATGCAAATCCTTTTGTCAAAATGGAAGTCGAACTGAGGGATCTTAAGAGACAAAATTCATCTCTTGCATTAGATGCTAAGCATGAAACCCAAAGACAGACATGCCAAAATTCTCTCAAAAAAAGTCTTTTAATACCACAGATTTACGTACGAGCATATAACCCTTTGACTTCAGCCAGCGAAACCAGGCTTATCCTCTATACAAACTACTGCCAGAAAAATGCTGATGCCCATGTGCTCAGGGTGCACGAGCATGTGAGAGCCTGTGCTTGTAGTGCCTTCTGGCAAAAAGAAACCCTCACAGAAGAGCTGAGGGAATAACCCTCAGCCGCGTATAGGACAGCCTAAGTGAGCTCATTATCTGAAAAGCTTTGACACCGCGGCTCTGCGTTTTATGAAGTGGTTTAGCTTTGTGAGAAAGGGAACAAAACCTACACAGGTGTAGGTTAGGAACAGTTTGTGGGCCAGATAAGACTCCTTTCCCCTTTCCAAAAAAGCTCCAAACGTTCAAGTCATTGTCCTTAAACTAAAAATGCCGATAGCTACAAAACATGGGAAAAGATGTTTACAACACAACCTTCAAAGTAACAGATTAGCATCTGTAGGATATTTTGGAATATACCCTCCTCCTTCAGAGACACTTGTCAAGTTCTTCCCTAGTGTTGCTGATAAGTA
The DNA here is from genome assembly GCF_000687185.1 of Egretta garzetta. Classification (NCBI taxonomy): domain Eukaryota; kingdom Metazoa; phylum Chordata; class Aves; order Pelecaniformes; family Ardeidae; genus Egretta; species Egretta garzetta. The sequence continues at coordinate 3,618,554 of NW_009260410.1, forward strand.
AAGATGGCCAAATGCTTTATATAGTTTATATAGAAGTTTATTTTACTTTTATTACTTAAGTAGAACTGAGAAAGACTTTTAAAAATATTTAGGAAAATCTTCAGCCTATCAAACTACATTTTGAAAGCTAGAAGCCAGCCCTTCCAAAAGCTTTAAAGGTTCTCTCAAATACCTTGAGAATAAGCTGTAAAGAGACTGTTTCATCTCTCAAACAATGACATGGAGGTATTCAAAGCAAATTGCCGTTCACATTAAACTGAAACAAGTCTTACTAGGGAAAACAACCAAAAAAATTATTGAAGCCAATGCTGAGAACTTCCTCGCAGCTCTCAAAGTCAAAGCAATATATCTGTAAAGGTGAGATGAAATTACAGTGCTCTGCACACAGGAACAGACCGGCTGTTCATGAGCCAAAGCTGCAAAGAAGCCAGCAGCAGTACCAACCAAGGTACACTGAAAGGAAGGCAGCAGCTAATTCCAAGTCCAGCCAAGCTTGAAGAGGTGCTTTTCCCTCCCTCTAAGAAATGATGGAAAGAGGGCTTAATAAAAGGACTTTGAATTGTTCAGGCATCTCTCTCTCCGCTCCCTTCGGTTTTATGGCACTCGTCACAGCTCATCCTTTTCACCCTTGCATGCGCAAGTTGCCACAGACAGCTATGAAGGAACAGATCAGCGCCTCTGCAAAACAGAAAACACCACTAAGATGTTGCAGGTCAAAGGCATTAAAGGATCTTTTTCCTTTGGCTATTTTGAGGATATTGAAATACTATCATAGTGCAAGGCAACAGCTTCACCTACAAACTGCCCGGCTGTTTAGCCTATGTACCCTTGAAGAAGGTCACATAGATTTAAACAGAGAAACAGAGCAGCAGAGCACTTAAACCTTGATTTGACACTAACCAAGGAATCAGTTACCTCTTGACAACTTCTGAAAAAACTCTTGGTACCCACTCTTTCTGCAGAGAAAGAGGTATCTTTCTGAAGGCAGGGTCACTCAGCTTTGCATTGCCACTGAAAGCTGCTAACAAATACCAGAAGGATCAGATTTGAAGGAAAGGTTGTCTGTTCTGTTTTTCTCTCCAAGTAGCTCTTAAAAGAAAGGAGAAACCACATGGAAGGAAAGTATTAAAGTGCTAGCCTCTGCCTCCCTTTAGGAAGGTGCAAGTGCAGCTTTAGCGTGGCTAAAGGGACACCAGGGAGGTAAGAGGAGAGAAAATCCCAACGTGGTTGTGAGCCCCTTGAGTAACCACTCAGTAATGGGGGACCAGAAGGTTCATACAGCACTTAAAAGGGTACAAGAGAAATGTCTAAATAATGATGTTTTAAGGCATCCATTTACAAATATGAACAGGAATAGCTGTCCTCAACACTCAGCACATGTAAGCCCCTTTCTGACGGCACAAGGCAGTGCTCACACCACCTGTAACAGGTTTGACCTGCCACAGCACTGAGCAGTCCTCAAACCAGTGCAAAACATTCATTGCTATTCTGACTGTCTTTTCTATACCCAGTAAGTGATGGTGGAAAGTTGTAGTAAGGCCATCCCAGTATGTATAGCTTGTACCTTTCTAAGCCTAATGTCCTCTAAAACATAAAGGGTAGATTTCTTATTTTTACATACAACTATATTAATCACATAATTGCAGCCCTCCAAATTTACAAAGTTATTTTTCACAACTATTGCCTTTGTGGATGGTATCAATGCAATTTTTGCTTACAAAGAATGCCTGCAACAAATGATAGCCCTCCCCCGTCCTTATTAATTACAATTAAAAAATTCCTACAAAAGTGTTTCTTGAACAAATAAAGCAATTTATCATTTGTGCATGCTTAGAAATTCAGTTTCAAAAACGTTTGTTCCAGCAGGCAACATTTAGTCAAGGAAAACAAACAAAAAAAAAAAAAACAAAAAAGAAAGGGCAAACATGAGCAGGTCAGTCTCCACAGACACTCAGCTGGAATGATAAATGGAGCTCACACATTTCACACTTGGACTATTTGGAAAACAAAATTACCTGCTGGCACTTGTTTCTTTTTCAGCCCTGCTGTCCACAAACACAAAAACCAGTGCAAGTCCCATGAAACTCTTGACAGCATTATGTGCATTATGCACAGACAGAGTTGCTCCTGAAAGCCATAGTGAGCTTTTTCAGCTCCTATCATGGACCAGACCAGAGGGAAAACAGAGATGTAAACCATGAGAAGGACCCAGCCACAAAGCAGCTATTCCAGCTCTGCCAAGCACCACTCATCTGCTTCGACAGCGATTCATTTCCCCATGTTGTCACTCATATAATCTGAAATGCCACTCATTAGCAAGATTGTAAGCCAGTAACAATTCTCCTTAGCATCTCCCTTCCCTCCAACAGAGGTCCATCTTGGGAGGAAGAGCAGGAC
>NW_009260410.1:3620983-3641715 GCF_000687185.1 Egretta garzetta
TGGTGGTAGAGAAAGGAAAAATGCACAGGAGGAAGGCCATCAGCCAGAAAGACTGGGAAAGATGGGTGGCTGAAACCAGTTGCTCACAGCTGTGGTTGAGATTTGAATAGTCGGGGATTCCTTTGTTTTGGTACTAGCCTTTCCCCACACTTTCCTATGTATCCTTGAAGAAAATACAATCTCTTCACTGATTATCTTAAAAGATTAATAACACTGTCTGAGGAAGGTGAATAGATATGAAGCAAGACAGAATTAAACCAAAAAACTGTATAAAACTGGTGACATTTTATGGATGCAAAATGGTATTCTTTTCATGTACTTAACCCTACACACCATCATTTCTTGACAGAGTGAGTATAAATCAGTTCTTCTGAATTTTTAAAAGCACGTTAAAGAGGAGGAAACAAAGCCAGGAAATGTCTTTCCCCAGCATTTATTGTTCTCAAATTTACAAAGTGATATATCAGAGAAGCATTTTGGGTCACATTTTAACTATTACAGCTTTGAGGTCAACGCAGTGGCACAACTGCAAGAGCTATCTTCTCAAAGTAACCTGGTGACAAAAGCAGGTCATCGCTACAGCAGGCTGGTTAGGATCCTCTTGGCTCAGCCCTAGCACTGAGGGAATTCCGGTGCGACCTCTGCTCATTAGTTTCTTCAGCCCTTCTATAACACTCAACACCACAAAACAACTTCCATGTGGCTTCTGCTGCCTCCATAAATCCCCCTTTTATAGTTTATTGTGTAAGATATCAGCCCCAGTAAACGCCAGTTCTGTTTTATGTTACAAAAAGAAAAAAGTCTGTAATGATCTGCCTAATGATAGCATCTCATGAGAAATTTTATATTACAACAATAAAGCAATTGTTTGTTTTAACCTTCTGTTACTCTCCAGGGACTCATTCACACTGCATTGCATAGAATTCACATGTACCCTGTGAAGGTTTCATATCTGTTGCTCTCATATTATTATTTAATAGATTTTTTTTTTTTAAAAAGTACTTTTTTTTTTCCCCCATGATACTGTGCAGCAGTGCTGAAAACTGCAGGCAAAAGGAGAGAGACATCTTTTACACTAAAATATAAAGGGGATGAAGTTCCAAGCAGCAGCATCCATTACCTGCAGATAAGATGCTTTTCAGTCTTGGCTAACACAGGTAGTGGAAGTGGTTACTTGTACCTCAGTCTGAAAGGATCAAAGTGAGGAAAAAGGATTAGATGTCAAAATACTTGAAGCGTGTCCCTTTGATCAGGATCAAAATCAAGACTGAGCTTTGAATATAATGTGCTAGTACATTTCAGTGGTACTTTGAAGAAGAAAAAACTTAAATTCATGAACATGTAATACTGTTGCTATGAATGGGATAATAAAGCTGACATCTTATTCTCTTTTCCTAATTTGGTAAACCCACCATGCTTATAACTTCCAGCTCTTGCTTAGGAAACTGAATTCCTGCTTTTTAATAGGACTGCATGACTCACATCAGCAGCAGCAGCTGCAATGCTGGGACTGACACCTTACTTCCATTTTCTGCACAGCCATCACAAATTCAGTCACATGTGACCAGGTATGAAATCTTGTGTGTCTGTCTTTCATTTTTATCCATTGTCTAAAGTAGACTCAGCTCTATATCATATTCCATAGTCTTACATGTTATTAAAATATATTAAGGCAATGTTGTCCCTTCCCCTACTGGTGCATACAGGACATTGAATAAAAACAAACAAACAATAACCAGTAATGTTAAAGGACCAAGACAACGGGCTCATATAGTAACATGAGTTTGCCATGGACAGTTTGACTACAACGAAAAAGTGCGGTGAACAGTGAAAAAATAAAATGAGTAATCTCTGCTACCAGGTCACTAATACTTTGGAAAACGCAGAGGAGGAATCTGAAATTTAAAAGGAAGAAGTAGAAGGGAGAAGCATTCCCAAAGGCCACTTTCCATGAAAAAAAGTCTGGTACAAAAACCCTTAGCAGATAAAAATTGCTACTTAGGCCTGAAATGCAGAAATCACAATGAGGTAAATAAGGTAAGAAGGCATCTAAGTGGTTCCCAGTCGTCAAGAACGAAGAAACAGAGAATGCAATTGCAAAACACAGATTAATGCACAAGGTCACATCAGACTAAGACTAATCTAAGCATCGAGGTGGCTACACGGACTCTCAAAGTAGCTGTAAAAATTAATAAATTAGTAGCACAAACAGACTTATATGTAAAGAAAATTGAAAAGTCAGCACACAGTAATAAATAGGACTAGGGGGGCTTTTAGTCCTGTATCAGCTCTATTACAAAGCAACCTTCCCCAGGAAAATTACAAGTTCAAGTTGTCAATGGTAACTTCACAGTAACTTCAGTTCAAAGCCTGGACTGAAGCTTGCTATTTGAACAAAAGAAACCTCCTCTTTGTAGTCAATAAAGATTTTTCAGGGAGTTCACTCTGAATATGCACAAATTACATCCCGAGACAGCCACGTGAGCAAAAAAGTAAATGACTGGACTATTAAGTGAAATTACAGTATTGGCTAGAAGATAAGAGAACAGGCCAAGAACTGAGACACAGGCAGTGATTTTAAAAATTAAACTGCTACAGTTTAAAAGCAAAACAGAGAGAAAGATCATTACAGCATGCCCGAGTCAAAAATAATGCAAACAGTCAGCAATACAATGTCTGGGGTTTATTACTATTTAGTCCCTTCTGTGATTAGAAGCGTGCTTGTTTGCTTGCTTCAGAGTTGAGCGATGAACACATTTGTTGACTTTTTTAAACAATGTCTATTTTCAGCATGGTAGGAGCTTGCATTCCATCATTATGTCACAGAGTTGTTTTTTTGACCAGGCAGATAAAATGCAGCTAATCACCGTACCAAGTCATTTGCACTCAAAGTATGCCACCCCTCACATTAAGATACAGCATCCAAACCAAGGCCAGATACTGAAGCTGCCTCGTGTTCACTTTTTTCTGAAAAAGTTATTTTTAATTTCTGCTCCTGTGGTATAAAAATGATACAGACTCAAACACTGGAGAAAATTACCAACACTAACTGCTGCCCATTTTATTTTTTATTTCTCTGAACAAAGAAAACAAGGTTTAAGAATTCTTAGCTGATACAAGATTTCTTAGACTAAAATGCATTGCCAACAAGCAGCTTTGTTCAGAAAGAGCTTACATGCACCTTGATGGGCATTGACCAGAAAAAAAGAAAAAAAAAATAATCCCTCTGATTCAAAAAAAAGTCGTTGCTGATTGTGGTGCCCTTTGCATTGTAAAAAAAGATGAAGTGGGCCAGATCCTGAAGCTGCCTCGTGTTCACTTTTTTCTGAAAAAGTTATTTTTAATTTCTGCTCCTGTGGTATAAAAATGATACAGACTCAAACACTGGAGAAAATTACCAACACTAACTGCTGCCCATTTTATTTTTTATTTCTCTGAACAAAGAAAACAAGGTTTAAGAATTCTTAGCTGATACAAGATTTCTTAGACTAAAATGCATTGCCAACAAGCAGCTTTGTTCAGAAAGAGCTTACATGCACCTTGATGGGCATTGACCAGAAAAAAAGAAAAAAAAAATAATCCCTCTGATTCAAAAAAAAGTCGTTGCTGATTGTGGTGCCCTTTGCATTGTAAAAAAAGATGAAGTGCGCGATCACTCACAGGCTAAAAACCTAGGAGCCACCGAAAAGCTCCTCCTTGAAGTGACAAACCTGAACCACAACTAAAATTTTCTTATGAAGTTACCAAATGTATTCATTTCCTTATGAAGTTACCAAATGTATTCATTTCCTTATGAAGTTACCAAATGTATTCATTTCCTTATGAAGTTACCAAATGTATTCTAGAATGGTCCTGCTTATGAATGTTTTGAAAGGATTAAAACTTCACAGATCATTAAACCCTTCCAGTTGTTCTGCTGTTTCTTTACTCCAACAAAAAAAAGAAGAGACAGAAGAAAATTTAACGTAAAATGTTTTTCACATAGCTCATAATTGTATTGCTTTTCAGTGGCATATTTAGGATGCTGATAGTTATTATATTTAAACAGTTACTGGTATGCTTAGCTCTCCAGAAGTACATTTCTCAAATGACAGTGGTGATTTGGGAAATCATCCTGACGGACATTCATTCAGGTTTGAAGTAATGACACCATGAGATAAGCACTCCAGGACTGAAGAGCTGCTTTCAACAGTTTGAATTATTATACATCAAAGGTTCAGCCAAAATTAACCTCCAATATAATCCTAATTTATCTAATGAATAGTACTATGTCTCTCACTCACACATAAGTACATTTAGCAATTTTGCATGTTCTTCTAGCAAGAACTTTCTTCCCATAATGACTGAAAGTTTCAGGCTTGTGAAAGCAGCAATTTGTTCCCTGTCTGCCATGAATAGTTCTCTGCTAGGTGCAAAAAAGGACTTTGGTATATGACAAAGACTCAGACAATGAAGGCAGCAGCTAAAGAAATGACTGTGTTCTGCATTGTTGCATTCCATAATTATAAAAATTTAATCCTCGAAGTTTGCTTTAGTCATAGCATTTTGCTTTACAATGTTAAAATTGGCTTTTGATTGAGACTGCGATTCTTCTCCTTCCTGTCCACAGCACTACTGATAACACCTTTCTCATCTACTTTTGAATAACCAGAAGAAACGCTATCAGTAGCGAGATCAGGTCATGTTCAGAGACCAAATTAAGCCTTTCTAAAGGAAAATTATTAGCTGCAGCTACCTTTAGTCTCTTCCCCTCCTTCTCCACCCTCCTCCACATACTTCTTAACCTAGAACCCTCCTTCTACTCCTTCATCTAAACTTCAGCAAAAATCCAGATAGCGGGCTCGAACCACGCATCTCAACACCTGGAATTTACATACACAGAGGTAAGCAGCAGGGCACAACAGTACCATCAAAATCAGGGCTTTGGACTGTCCATGCACTCTTTGCTGTCCAGAGCCACCACCAGCCCCCGATGGACGGTGACCAGCTCAGACCCACACCATGTAGCACAGAAAACGTCCCAACCTCGCACGCAGCTCGACCACCCTGCGTCTGGGCCCAATGCCCGGTGGGACCACGGGAGCAGGGTGCCCCTCGCACGCTGGCAGCAGCGGGGAAGGGGCACCTGCTCCCGAGCTGGAGCAGCAATAAAAAAAAATCACATTCTTAGACATCTTCCCCAGAAGTTTCATTTCTTTCAAGCCACCTCATTAGAAAACAACTTGGATGTTGGGCTATTGCAGAGGCAAAATACGCGAGGGAAAGATACATCAACAGGCTGAATTTTTTTATTTTAAGACAACCCCTATGTTCTTACACAGGCAGCACAGCTGAACTACAACAAAATTAATCCCTCTGCTAAGAATTACGTAACAGCGTATTAGTATTCATTTAAAATCCTAGATTTAAATAACTTTAAAATAAAGTCAACTGAAGTAATAAGAAATCGGAGAGCAATAATTTATAGGAAGATAGGGATCAGAATAGTTATAAGATTCTAAAGAAACTCATATTTCCTAAAATATACGTACTCAACAGTGGCATAACAGAACAACCCAGAACATTCTAGTATGGGAATAATTAACAGTTCTGTTGAAATTTGAGTCCAGTTGGGCTTTGTACTAAGAAATCACAACTACAATGAAATTAAATGAGACGAGATGCGGTAAAGGAAGCAGCCTGTATAGTGGAAGTTAGGTTTGAGATGTACGTTTACTCTTCCTTTAATCAAGTGTTTTAATTTTGTAGCAATAACATTGCTTCCATATGTAAGAGCATAAATGCTCTCTTCCCTTTCTTCCAATCATAATTGAACAGTCATAAGTCATGTTGAGGATGTTTACATATTAATTGAAAACATACACATAGAGGGATCTCAGTGGTGAGAATGATAATAATTTTACTGTTTGGCCCATGGGCAAGCTTTCTGGGAATTATTTGTCACCTCATAATCTCCCAAAGGGACCCAAATATGTAAATAATATTATTTTTCCTTCAATTAGTAGCTATATAAAACCAAGTTTTTTTCTAGTCTTAAAACATTCACAAAATGCATTAACTACATTAAATACGATGTCACAGTAGCACAAACAGAATATATATGGTAAAAACCAAATGAGACATTAAAATTACAAATTAGTAGTTCAGAATAGGAGATTTTTAGTATGAAAGCATGTCTGAAACTATTATTTGATATTGCTAGATGTTCCACTGTGAAGAAAAGCTGATTAAAGCAGAAGTTGGGAGAAGGCTATTTTAGAACATTCCAGCAGATCAGTGTCTCAGTATGAGAATACTATTAAACAAGAAACTAAGTATTCTCACTGAGGCTGAGTATGCATTGCTGAGAGGGAGGACTGGAATGAAGATATTCACCCTGCCTAGGAGAGAGCAGGGGAGAGAAGGAGAGTGGTAAACAAAAGCCATTCATAGTTCAAAAAGATAAAAGGTTTTGTTCTCCTTTCCAAGAAAAAAAAACAAAAATCACGTAGAGAAGGGGTTAAGACATTCCTCACCAGGTAGGCAATTTCAAAAATTCACATCACAGCCAGAATTACTCACCACAGATTTTAAAAAACAACAACAACAGTCTTTGTTTGGAGTGACTTATTCTTTGGCTGAATTCTTCCCCCTTTACGCACCAAGCTGAGAACAACCACGAGACACTGATATTTAATACATATGCTAGGCTCAGTTTAATTTTCACAGATTTGTGTAAAGGAATGTGGTTTAGTATTATAGATTTCAGAAGTGTAAAAAGTGCAGGAAAAGTGTCGTTGTTGGTGGTGTTGCTATCACAAATGACCCAAATCAAAGTGGTTTGACCTTGAATCACCATAATGTGTTAAAACAGGAATTTTACAGTTCTTTCTCGCCTGTTCTGCTCTCCACCTCCACAAGGTTACATTATCTCAGAGCTGTCACAAAGTTCTGCTTTGTTAACACCATTTTATTTTAGCAGACATTCTAACAAAACAGCTTTATTTTTCCAGGTATGCTTTTTTACAGAGTGAGATCTGTTTCCATACAATTTCTATCGAAGAAGCTGCAACAAGAATTTACAGCTTTCTAAACTGAAAAATGTACCATCCTGTTGAAAAACTGAGCAAGTGGCATCTCAGCACGAGTCCAGGAATAACCAGTTAAGATTTTATTGAAAACACGAAGCTGATACCTTCATGCGTCTGACAAGACATTCACATGGTGCGTATCTGACAAAAGCAGCAGATATATTGAACAGAAACACTTTTCTGGGACTGCATTCCCATAGCAAAGGACAGGGCTAAGCACTGAAGTCGTATTGACTCTTGGCTCACAGAATAAACAGGGATTTGTACTATGTCAAAGGGGAAAAAGCCTCATGTTATTCAGAGACAACCGGTTCGTTACCTTTGGTACACACCATGTGTACAGTTGCACTGGACACAAGCAGCATAGCTGGAATCTCCCAAGTCCCTAGTCTAAGGGCAAGCGTCGCTCATACAATGCCCCCAAACCGTACAAGCTGCCATCTCTTTTACAGTGTTGGAAGAGGAAAAAAAAGGAGTTCAATAAAAATGTTACTGCTCCCCAGAACAGGAAAGTTTTCTGAAAATCAGAGCGCTCTGTTTAAATTCTGTCTTGGGACACTTAGAGAACCACTCTAGGGGCACCCTGCTCATAAATGAAGATATGAATTAAGCCAGTTTTTGCTATAAATATATGCTATAGCTTTAATCCTGCTACAAAAAATTGGGGTCATCAAGCAGCAGTGAGGGGTGCAAAGAAGAAATTGAGGCTTTAGACCTCACTGAACTGCAGAGGACAGAGCTTTGGTGCTTTGCATGCTTAAGTGGTAAGTAGACATCACAAATTTTTAAGAAGCTGTCCATACTCAATATTCTTCCTTTCAACAGCTACTTATTCAAGTGACAGAAGACTCTAGACGTTTATTGCAGGGGTGCCCAAAGGAAAGCACATCAGCTGTGTCAGCTACCATAATCACGCTCAGCTAATGGATCTTTCAGAACCAGCTGAGCATGGCTTATCAGCAGGACTCAGGTGATGAAATACATAGTTGAGACAAACCATCGATAAATCTGCTTTCAAATACAGTATCTTAATTAAAATGGTTCATTGTTTGCTTTTTTCCAGGTGAAATTAATTGCCTAGCAACAGTTACTGAGCTACCCCAATGCTAACCTTTCATTGATGGCCAATTCTCAAAAGCAAAGGAGTCAATAAAGCACTAAGCACACAAATTCCTGAGACATAATCAACCCCCCTGATTATTCCCATTCACTGAAATCTTCACCTATATAATTTTGCTGGGTTTGCCCTTACAAAGTCATAAAGAGCACAAATGATCAAAGTTTCACAAGCTGGTTCTGTTAAATCAAGTAAAAAGTACTTAGGCTATTCTTTAGATAGTAAATAAAGTAAGTAAATAAAAAGGTTATTTAGATAGCAACGAGAAGACTAGCTTTCTCCTTCAACATGGAAGGCAAGCCTAAACCTGTAGTTTTCATTTTTTGTTCAAATTCAATTCACTCGGCTGGGAAAACAAACAAACAAACAAACAACCCAAGCCCAGGGTTCCCCTCCCCATTGCTGCAAAAGGACAGACCACGGATCCTACATCGGACTCCCTACGTCTCTAGACCTTCTCCAACAACTCTTGGGATACTGTTAAGAAATAACATTAGCTACATCAACCTCTTGCTTACACTAAGGCTATCCACCAGAAATTTAACACCATCCACTTAACTAAGGAGAAGCAACCTGCCTCATGCTCTTGCACTTGCACTTGCACAAGGACTGCTACAGCCCCTTCATCATTTCCCCCACCAAATCCCCTTCCAAGAACAACTTTCCTTGTTTCTGAAGCTGTCACCTACCTCCATCCCCAGCAGAGCAGCACTGACAAAACACCAGCCACCACCAGCAGCTCCAGAAGCAGCCACAGACCCAGGGTCATTGGGGAGGGGGCTCATCCCGGCCTCTCCCCACCTAGGTGCCCTCATTGCCACCACCTGAGCCAGCTGCAGGTTAAGTTCTGCCCTGCCCACCCAGCAGCACACTCTCATGTCCTTAAGGACGTTGTTAGACTGGGAAATTTAGCTCAAAACCTTTAGGTATGCTGTAGAAAGAAATTAAGAAATATGAAGTCTGACTGTGCTTTAGGCACTAGCAAAATGTGCCTAGGTTACACCAAAGCTCCTGTGCTTTTGCAGGAGGGAGAAAAAGATCCCACCGGGTCCTCAGCTATAATGTATGCCCTACAGCAGCAGCTCGCTGCTGGCAAATCTCCTACCCACCTTAAAGGCTCCTAAAAAGGGAGTTTTGAAACTGAGCAGGCAAGGAGATGCTTACAGGGGACTTGCACAGCTGCCCAGCGGTTCCCCCCATGCGAGAGGTTCCAAGGGCAGACAGTGGCAGGCAGCCTTTGCTGCCAAAACTGCAGCGGGCACTGGACTTACTTAACAGCTACTAGAAACAGGCAAAGTTAAGAGTTGTGTGAGAGAGAGACGGTCTTAGGCACTGCTGGACAGGAGTGCAAAATCTCATGTCTTCTCTTGAGTCCTTGTTTTGTTTCCTGATTTTGCATAGGTAAGGACCTTCTGGTTATTTTTTTTTTAATATATATACAACATATCATTTTCATATACCATAACCACAGCAGAATCTTAAGGATGGAGTCCCACACGAGACTTCATGCACCGACCACCTCTGGGCCTGGGATCTCCTCTTTACTGAAACCCTGAGATTATTGGAATGGCCCTGATATTTGTCATGTTCTAAAATGTAGCACATAAAAAAATTCAAATGATAGTAAATTTAAAAAAATGGTCTCTGCTCCTAGTACTTAAAGCAAGGATTTTAAGAAGGAAGGAGTAAAAGAATAGAGAATAGTTGGCTAATGTTTTCCTTCTCTGCAGTGCTTGGTGTGACAATAGTGCACAAAAAAAATAATTGCTCACATTAGCACCTCTTCAACACCTTTTCAAAACTGTGTAATTAAAAAAAATAATGAGGGCAAACTATGGAAGAATGTTTTTTCTCACAGTTTAATATTAGGCATGTGTTAGCAGACCAGAGATTCAGGGAAGGGAGGTGGCTCTGTTGAATTTTCATTTATGCATCGCAGTGCTGAATGCAATCCGCCGGCCTCAGAGTTGCCTTTCCTTTGTGACTGGCAGGATCTCTTGGAGGCTGTCACTCTGCTGGGCCTGAACAACTCCGGACTGGAGTGGGCAGGACAGACCATATGAACACGCATTACCCATTTCGGTGTGGATGTGATTACCAGATAGCTTGAGGTATCAATAAAGGTCATTCAAAGGGAGCAGTTTGATGATACGATGGCCAGCCATGGACACTGACGGTGCGAGAGGGGTGCCAGTTTCCAGCTGGTTGGTGATGATGGACAGTGGGACATAGTAACATTCTTGGCTACTCTGGGAGGATCTGGAAAAGCATCTGTGTGCCCATATACACACAATATCACTTTGCTGGCAAATTCGGAGAAATGCTAGAGATGCCTTTGAGGCTGCTGTAAGAAATCCTGGGGGGGATTCTCATCAGTGGGGCTGTTCACTGCAGGAGGGCACCACGCTGCGCAGAGGGCGCTTGCCTTTTATCCTCAGCCGTTTTGAAATGTTTGTGGAGACAAGAGGTGGTTTCGGTTTAGCTGTAGAATGACACTGTGTTAGTTTTCCTGCCACTGTACTTGTCAGATCATTTTTATATGCTTTATGAAGAAGGGATATGTGATTACCATGTTGGATTATGGAGTGTGCAAGCATTCGTTATTATAAGGTGTATTTTATAAAAGTGTAATGCCCATTTGTTCTGAGAGTTTTTCCCACTGTCTGGTGAAATACAAACCAAAGCAGCATGGTTCAAAGCTGCTCTTTTTTGGACTTACTGATAAAGTAATGGCTTTATGAGTTAATATTTTCCATTTATATTTATTTTTGGTTACTTTTATAGAGGCTATACTCTCGATGTTGGAATTATGAATCAAAAAAGAGGGAAAGTTGAAACACTGGCTTTTAGCTTTTTCTGTAAGTGGAATGTACGTTTGTTTTTATAGTCTGTTTTGATATATCTATATCTTCATGTACACACACATATAAATATGCAAATATTTAACTATCCATCTCTTTAATTCGTCTTATCCAAAATCCAAACATTTGTTACCAGACCCTCAAATATTACAAAGTATCTTCACTGTGGTGTCTTCTGTGGAATTCTGTTAATTTATAGCAACTGAGTGTCTGATGGATTTCATGATTGTGCCTCCAAAACTGCGGACTGCTATCCCGCACAAAAACCAAGCTCTTTCCAAACTCCACAAGCTCGTTCCAAACTCCATAAACTAAGGCTTCACTTTTGCAATCATTTTTCCTGATGTCTAATGCTCACCTCTGGGAGTAAAACCAGGGATGAACACTTTTAATTTAAAGTTCTGGTCACAGTCAGTAAAGGTGATAGATTTAAGTAAATCTGAGGATTAATTGTGGATTAACTGTTAATCTGAGGATCATATTAACAGAGATGCATAGGCCATATCTCATGTTTAAACCAGCAGGCATTTTATGTTTACATACCTCTATGGGTCAGACCTGCATCCTGCTTGCAATGTGCATAAAAGCTTTTTTAAAACACTCTGGCACCTGCGCTGATGGGAAGAGCTGAACCTTAGAAATGGGAACACATTCTGTCCAAAGTGGATGGATATTATGCCTCAGTTTGGCTGCCAGACCAAGGAATCAGTAATTCCATTAAGGTTAGTATGGCGTTAGGTATTGAAACATGCCCGAAGCAATGTGGGACATCAGCAGTTTAGAGCAGAGAAACACCTGAGCCACAGTTGTTTGTCTGTGATGCAGCAGCAGCAGCCATATCCCTTTGCCATGAGCTGTAAAGTTATGATAACTTGGGATAACCCTGCCCCCCCCAACTCAAACCATGTTGCAACTGAATTAAAATCAACGTTCATTTTTATAGGCTTTGATTGATGAAGATAAGAGTATTTTATTTCCTTTGAAAATCAATCATGTGCCTTTCCAAGACTGAGGTCTTTGTCTCAGTAAAAAACAATTATCACCGTTACATCTATGAGTCATGTTCAAATCATATTGCATATATGTGTAAACGATCAAAAAATGTAAAAATAATTTGTGAAAATGTAATTACTTTAAAAAGCAATCCAAAAAGTGAACAAAACATCACGGATGTTCTTTCCCTCTATTTCTTCTTGTAAACATGTTCATTTACATTTGTGAATATTATTAGTTTTATAATTTTTTTATTTAGTAATGGATTTAAAGTCAATCACAATAATTTTTGATTAGTGAAAATCTTTCCTCATACTCTTAGATTCCTCTTTAAAGTAGCCCATTTCACAGCAATGCCTATATGTGAAAAATGTTTTTTATTACATAGCAGAGCACTCTTCTTTCTCAAAAGGAAGCCACAATGAAGTTTTGAAAATCTCCCTTCTTCATTTCTATCACAGGGCTCCATTAAGTCCCATAGAATACAGATATCACTGATGATTTATGCAAACTCTATTGATAAAATAGTTATGTAGATGCATAACAAATAACCTGATAACCAATGTTAGAGAGACTTACTTTCCAGAGTAAGTCCACTTTTTCCAACCTTCATACAATTCCGTTCTTTCACTCAGAAAAGCATGTCCTAAATCTCCAGCTAGTGTAATTTCAGCTTTCAGGGTGAAAAACTCCGCTATTTATTGAATAAATGGTATGTCTTTAAAATTACCAACAGACATTCATACTCACTAACAACGTAAAAACCAGGTGAGTCTCTGCATTTACAGCTGTAATGGGAAAATACATTCAGATTCACGTGATATTCATGAGCTCAAAATTTTCTCATAGATCAAATCTTTGGAAATCCTATTAAGGGTAGCACCTTGAGATGTCATGATTAATCCATACAAGTCCTTCAGGAAATCTTTGTGTAGTCACTTTGAATGCCTCAGTAATTAATTCCTCAATGTCATTTGGCTTGGCTCAGGAACATAATTTAGGCTATGCTGGAAATAATGCTGTCCTCTTTGTAGATGAGGAGGACATATGACAATTAGAGATCATTTATGCTTTTTTTATTTTAGAGGTAATTCTATATTTTTATTTTTAGTAAAGCATTATTCAGGTTTTGATACTTTATTGCACAGTTACATACACAGAAATACCAGTGGTTTTTAATTTTTTGGGGCTGTGGGATAACATGGAAAAATTGTCCATTATGCATCTATCAGAGTGGGGCAAAGGGCTAATTTATTTGGCCCAGAAGATAATATACCTCTACTCAGAAATATAGCATAGACAGAAATCTGAGAATATTTTTTAGTAGTTGATGTTTGCACTTCATGATTCTTTCTTAATTACAAAGAAATCCACTTTCCTACATGGTGTAATGGCCTACATATAAAAATGGGCAAGTTACTGTATTGATGATGACTGTCATTCAGTTATTTTGACTGAGTTTTGATGTCCTACTCTCAAACAGTTCTAGACGCACACATCTGTATACCTGGTGTACCTCCAGACCCCTGTGCATTAAAGCTCTCCAAATTCAAATCACTCCTGAACACTTGCTCTTTCTGTGGGTTGCTGGACCTTCCTCAGGCTGAAGTGGGAGGTGCTGGGACGGTGGTGGCAAAACGATGGGCAAGCCCTGTCAGAGACAGACATTGAGACAAGGCCTGTGGCAAGGTAATTAAAGGAAGCTGTTTGGAGCCTGCTCTGGTTGGAATTAGTCAAACTGATAACAGGCTGAAGATGAGTGATTGATGAGTTTTATTTCTCACTGTAACTTCTATGTTCTTGTTTTAAATTTATGGACTAAGGATTTGAAAAAAAAAATCAGTTTAGTATTTTGCATCTGGGAATATTTTTAGGCTGTCTTATAGTTTTGCTGGAAACATGTTGGGTTTTACAAAGATTCACCTAATCTCACCTGATTTGGGCAGGTGCCTGCCCTGACTCCTTGTCCTTTTTGTTTTGCTGACAAGCTCTTGCTATGGCCGCCAGACCAGACCCACCACATGCCCTCCATCCCAGGCTACAGTGGCTTTTTGAGGCCTTCCTTTAGGCTTCTTGAGGATCTTCCCAGACCTGAGAGCCAGGGTGGGTGGTAGGGTCCCTGAGAGGAGGTGACCCCCGTGAGTCCTGGGATTAGTCAAACTGATAACAGGCTGAAGATGAGTGATTGATGAGTTTTATTTCTCACTGTAACTTCTATGTTCTTGTTTTAAATTTATGGACTAAGGATTTGAAAAAAAAATCAGTTTAGTATTTTGCATCTGGGAATATTTTTAGGCTCTCTTATAGTTTTGCTGGAAACATGTTGGGTTTTACAAAGATTCACCTAATCTCACCTGATTTGGGCAGGTGCCTGCCCTGACTCCTTGTCCTTTTTGTTTTGCTGACAAGCTCTTGCTATGGCCGCCAGACCAGACCCACCACATGCCCTCCATCCCAGGCTACAGTGGCTTTTTGAGGCCTTCCTTTAGGCTTCTTGAGGATCTTCCCAGACCTGAGAGCCAGGGTGGGTGGTAGGGTCCCTGAGAGGAGGTGACCCCCGTGAGTCCTGGGGAACGGCAGAGGCTGTGGTTCTCTGGGAGCCCCACACCAGAGCCAAGCCACCAGCTCTGCCCTGAAACTTCCCTGAGGTTCATCTTAACTTCCCAGCCTGGGGTCAGGGACTGGGAGCCTGGAGAAACAAAGGGTGGTATCGGGGCTCTCAGATCCCTAAACTGGAAAATATTGATTGGATGGAAAATCATAAAACATAAAAGGAAAAAAAGTAGATAAATGAAATCTGCAGCCGAAGTAGATGCCTGACTGCAAAAAAGGAAAAACATCAAATGCTACATTAAAGTCTCTAGGGTATTGCCATTGATTTAAGATGGAACTTGAGATTTTACACAGATACTTGGGGAGAGAGGGCATCTTTTGGGGAAATGTAGCCAAGATTTCTTGGATATTTACCACAAGCTTGAAATATTTGTTCGTAGATAACTTGCATACAGTATAAAATATGTATCTAATTAAATATACATTGTAAGTCTGAACATCTCAAAACCATCCATAGGCTTCAGTTACCCACATTTTATTGCACTTAAAGGCGAGTTGGATATTCAAGTCTACTAGATCAGAGTTAAATCTTTTAATGCTGTGGATCTCAGATTCAAATCCCTTAGGAGGTGAACCATTTAACTTGTAAAATTTATTCAGACTTAAAATACTACTTGTAGAGCTTTAAATGCTATCATACACAAAACTAGAGAATATTCACAGAAAATAAAAGTATGAGATATAAATAGGCAATAAAACCAACTGGTGTGTATAGGACCCAGAGTTTTGAACGGCAATATGGTTGAAATTCAGAGTGTGTGTGTATGTGCACATATTACACACATATCTGTGTAATATACAGAAATAGATAGATGTGCTGTATATATATACTTGCATGCAAATACATAAATATGTACATATGTGGTTTGAATATTTACACACATTTATAAATATATATCCACAAAGTGTGGGTAGATATTCAAACCAAATATATATATTTATGCATATGCATGTCCGCATTTGTCTATGTTTGTAAGGGGAGAGAAAGAAGTGGGGGACCTGAAGTAGCACAGATTAGTAAACTGTGTTTACTTCTGACAGGAATCAAAAGAGAGCAAACACACTGTATGAGAATTGCTATTTACTCAAATGCAGGAGCCGGTGGTGCAACCTGGTGTGATCTAACCCTGCTGGTATGAGAGCGGTGAGGAGAAAAATAAGCTCGTTCAGGACATGGCTAAGCAGAGTTCGAAGCTGCCGCATGGAAGCTCTGCCCCGAGGCACTGCATGCTCTGCTTTAAAAATGGCTGGCTGGGGCTGCCGTGCCCTGCCCCATGGTGGTAGGGTTTGTGGTCTCCTTGCAGAGGAACGCGTTCCTCTTCAGTTCAGCATAACTTAATCTTCAAATGTTGATTTATTAGCGAGCCTGAAGATGTAAAAGAAAATACTTTGCAGTGAACAAAAAAGGACAAAACTCCCAAAGAAACAGGCTTACTACACACATACTCCTATTTTAGATACAGTGACAGGTTTTTGAGCGCATTTCCTTTCTGAGGTGCAATCCCCAGCTTTATTGCTCAAAAATTGACTGCTTTCAGATGTGTTTTAAGATGACTGTATGAGCAGATGGCTTTCCAAGAACTGCGATAGCCTGATCCATAAAACACTTCCATGCTTGATTTAGTTTTGCTTCATTTATAAACAGACGCTTATGCTGATTGTCAGATTGGAAAATGAAGAACCAAACTTGATGAGGCTGCAGACACCTCTGCTGAAAGAGTTTGTGCTATCCCGGTGATTTCAGTACCTGTTCCAATACCGTTGCTGTCCTTTTTCTGAGATGCTTTCACCCCTTCAGATTTATGTTTGTGTCCTACAATAAGATGGTATTGGCCTACATAAAGGATACTTAAGGAAGGATATCCTACCCTTAATTCTAATAAAGTATCTGTAATGTAAGAAAAAATAACCAAGACAGCTATTGTTCTTTGACTGCAAGACTTTATTGCATGGGTCACCAGCCCCTGGAAGCCACACGTGTACCCAGGGGTTTGACCTATATTTGAAAAAGAAAAAAAATAGGTGTGATCTGAACTGTAAGGACAATCTCATCTGAAGTGACAAGGTAACTATCACTTCTTTAATAACAGCAGTGGAAAAACTAAGGGGAGCCAAACGGTGGCACACTGCTGACTTTGCACAAACAGACCATATCCATGTTTATTCACTTTTCCTCCAGACTTTTATTACATTTTAAAATTTATCTATTTCTATTCTATTGATTTTCCATAGTAGTGAAGGCTGAATTAATTTTGTTGTGTGGGTCATTTGATGTATCAAGAGACAAATTTTGCCTGTTAGACATGGTTTAGAGGAGACAATGCAAGTCTAAATGTCTGAGGTTTGGCAGTTTACAAATCAATTATTTCTGTTGGATAGCCAACTGCTACACCAACTGGGAAACAGATTATATCAGATTACTGCACTTTTAATTAGCTGATCGTGACAGGCAAGGTTTGAGGAGGAAAAGAAATCAATCAGAAACTGCCAAACTTGGTCAGCCGAGCACATAGTGCCATTATTGAATTTTAGACATTGCTCTGAAGCAGAACTTGATCTCCCTGGGCTCTGTAAGGGGACCTGCCTCACCTGAATGATCCATCTTAGAGCCAAAGGTTATTCTGGAGCAAATATTTCCAAACATTTGTTATAATTAGCCTTTGACAAGATCTGTCACAAAGCAGAATCTCATTAGAGAGGACGGAGGAACGGGGTGCGTTGCACCAGAGCTATTCCCCCAGTGACTCAGTAGAACAACAAATGCCTCTGCACACATTGAACGTTTGGGGGGGGAGGGGGAAACACACATGTGGGGCTGCACTTCTGTGCATAGAGGAATGCATCTTGGCTGACAGTTTGGAGAAATTTCTTTCACCTGTTCAAGGTACTGGAGTGCTTCAAAACTGAGTCACTATTTGCTTTTCTATCTCATTGGCTTTATAACAAGACAATTCTAGCAGCCCAGAGTATCCTGTCCTATAAAGCAAGATTTATGGCATGCTGTCTTAGAACCTAATTCTCTCATGCCTTCACCTCACACAGTCATTTGCTTGTAAACTACATATACAATGGCCTTGCATCAAGATGGTCCTACATTGCACAGGCAAAGGGAATTCAAGGTTAGCATCTCAGCTGAATTACGGAAAAAAAAATCAGAGGACATAGGACAAGTTCCTACATTTTTGCAGAAGTATAGAAAACAGCATGTCTGTCTCTTCCAGTAAGTCAATCAGAGGTTAACTTTTGGGAAGTCTTGTTGAACTTTAAATTGTGCATGGGCACAACATTTTCGAAAAAATTGTCCATGAACTGACAGACCACAGAAGTATTCCTGCAAGTGCCTCTGCTGCCTTCACTGCTCTTCATTTTAGATCCTGGTGTGCATCTCTGTCTAGTAAATAAAGAAGGCACTTCTAAAGTAAACTGATGCCTTTGTGTCGTACTCATGCAGATACCTGGGTGATAAGGACCTAGCAAAATCCTCTCAGTTTCCATGTGGCTTGATTCTGCCAGAAGAGGACCTTCAGTCTCAGTCTAACAAAACATTTATTGATGTTCAATGCTAATTATGTGGTTTGTCCCAAGGACTGGAGTGTTGATTCACGCTCCAATTAAGTACACGCTTCAGAAAATTGTTGGATCAGAACAACATTGCTCAGTCCTTTGCAAGATCAAACCATTCCTGGGTAATTTTTAAAATATCTTTAGTATTTTCAGCTTTAAGATATATCTTGTTGTAAAAGATGGAGAAAACAGCTAACTATTGCTTATTCTGGTATATTAACGTATGCTGGCTTCAACGTTCCATTTGCTAAATGTTGAGTCCATTTCCACACATCGATCTGTGGTTATATGTACACTTTTCTTTTACTCTGTTTGGTCCTTAAAAGAAAGATTCTTACCTTGGAAATACAAAAAAGGCCTGTTATACTCATATGATAACTAAACCCACTGCATATCACTGTTGCGGATTTTGTGACCTGTGCTTGAAGTTTGGCACCCCAGAGCTCCACGTGGGGGTTCTGTTTTGTCTAGTCTTTCTTTGCATTTCATTGATTAGGTGGGTGCAGAAGCAGAACTTCTTTGTCACTTCGCTGGAAGCTGTCTGGATGGCTGCAAAGTGTATCATAAATCAATTCTGCTCAGAGGACTGCTTGCAACAAAGTCAATAACGGAGCAGGAAAGCACACATGCTATCAGAGGAGCCAGAATGAAAGGAGGAAAAAAACCCAGTACTTGACTTAGGAAAAATAATTGAACCGCAGCCAAGTTTTGTCAAATATACGGTATAAGGCCACCTTCCTTGCTTTCTTCTGCATCATCTTTTTAATGCTCTGCCAGTTAACACACTACCATCATGAGGATACATACTAAAGCAAGGATCTCTCTGTTAGCTCACCCTTCAAAGACAATTTTCTAATTTCACCCAGACTATCCCCAAACTTGTAGGATTTATGACCACAGTTTATACCTTTGTAAAATGTTGTGCTTCATTCCTTATTGAGGCCCTCTTTTTTTCATTCACTATTTATATATGGACATCTGCCAAAATTATTCCTACAGTATTAGTTTACGTATCACAGCTGGAATAAAATTATATTTATGCAAAACCTACTTTGGGCAATACCACACTACATGCTATTATTGTTGTTTCTGGCACTTCCACCTGTCTGTCACACCTGGTATTCTTCTACCCAGGGTTCCCTGATCCTGGCAAACCACCCTAGCACCCACTAACGTGACCAGATACGATGATGGGGAGGAAGGAAAAGAAGAAATCTGCATAAATGGATGATGTTCTGTTAAAGTCATTGTCAACAATCAGTCTGTACTAAACCAAGTAAGTAATGTTAAACAAAGTACTCTATACTTCAGAGAAACTCTTGATTTAAATACCAATCATTTGCCTCCAGTTTAGACACCAAGTACTGAAATCATTAGTGTAATTTGACAATCTGTGTGAAATCCCTAACAAAATCCTCTGGGGTCAACACGGATTTAAACTTTCTTTCAGTTTATTTTCATGATGAATATTAATATTCTGTGTTTCCCAGTTTCAAGTTGCTTATTTTTTGATTTTGTGCTCTAATAGAAAGGTTGGTTTTCAAAGGAAGCTTGCTGCTTTTTCTCTGGTTCCTTTGTTCAAAAGTTTAAGGATTTGTAGGCAATTCCTTTGGGAGTCATTAGTCTTAACTTAAGACAAATATGAAAGTTAATTAAAAGTTCAGTTCATTGACAGATAAAATAAAACTTTACACTTATTCACTCTGGAAAATAATGAGCAGGACTAGCTACCAGCTAATAAGCAAAGGCTATGATAAAAAATACAACCTAACTTTTCATCACTGTGGTCAGAAATTGTAGATTTCAGGTTTTGTTTTGATCTTTGTCTTTGCTTATTAGCTGTTATCGCTCGATAGCCATTTCCACACCTCCCTACTTGATTGCCAAGTCCAAACATACTTCTGAAAGTGGCTAGAAAACAACAGGAGCTTGAGATGTCAAGATTGGAGGCAGCCTGGGCTGCAGTGATCATGCGCTGGTAGAGCTCACGCTCCTGAGGGAAATGGGAAGAACAAAGAGTACAGTCAGGACTCTGAATTTTAGAAAAGCAAAATTCCAGCTCCTCAAGGAGATAGTCAGAAGGACTCCCTGGGAAACGGTCCTCAGGGACAGGGGAACAGAACAGAGCTGGCAGATCTTTAAGGATGTGATCCACAGAGCGCAAGAGCTCTTGATCCCTAGGTGTATGAAATCGGGCAAAGAAGGGAAGAGACCAGCATGGTTGAGACAAGACATGCTGGTCAAACTAAGGAGGAAGAGGGAACTGCACAGGCAGTGGAAGCAGGGACAGGCATCCTGGGAAGAGTACAGGGACATGGTCCAGTTGTGTAGGAATGGGGTCAGGAAGGCCAAGGCGCGGCTGGAGCTAAACTTGGCTAGGGATGCAAAGAATAATAAGAAGGGATTCTACAGGTATATCAGCCGGAAAAGGATGGTTAAAGAAAGCATAACCCCGCTGATGAGCAAGACGGGCAAGCTGGTAACAGCAGATGAGGAGAAGGCTGAGGTACTCAA
>NW_009260410.1:3642968-3649942 GCF_000687185.1 Egretta garzetta
GATGGGGAAAATCTTTTTAGTAGGGCCAGCTGTGACAAGACAAGGGGTAATGGTTTTAAACCAAACCAGGGTAGGTTTAGACTAGATATAAGGAAGAAATTCTTTACAATGAGGGTGGTGAAACACTGGAACAGGTTGCCCAGAGAGGTGGTGGAGGCCCCATCCCTGGAAGCATTCAAGGCCAGGTTGGACAGGGCTCTGAGCAACCTGATCTAGTTAGCGGTGTCCCTGCTCCTGCAGGGGGGTTGGACTAGATGACCTCTAGGGGTCCCTTCCAAGCCAAAACATTCTATGATTCTATGATAATTTTCTGTTAGGAGCAAAAATGGAGATGAGGGCTATGAAGGTATAACCTTCCCCTCCTGCAGCAGCCGTAGAAAGAGAGTTTGCTTTTCACTGTGTACAGGATTCTTCTTCCCATCTCCCAACATGCCCTGGAGGGAATTTAATTTTTACCTAACAAGCAGAGCACTTCGCAGATTGATGTTTTCACCTGTGCAATTCTACCAATTCTGCCTTTAAGAATTAACTCTGGAATTTGATAACTGCTCCAAAGATGTTCTGACCAACAGGTTACACCAAACAGTCTTTTTCAGTCCCTTGACTTCTAGGACAAACAAGGAAGGACAGAGACATAGACCCACTGCTTTTCTCTCTAACTCTAGCATCTCTTTCCTTAGAGCAGGAGTTGAGCTTCTTATTAAAAACAGACACTGGTAAACCATGAATAGTGTTTTACTTTCCCCTGCACCGTATGCCTCAGCGGTAGGTTCTGCCATCCTTTCTGTCTCAGTCGAGTGGTACCCAGCAGTATCTGTTCTTTCCCAAACACTCTTTACTTTTCTTTCTGATCTTATTGCTAATGTGTGATGAAGAGAGCATGAATTTTGAATGCAGCAATTATCATTCAATAGATAGGTTTAAATGCTCTAAATGCTACTTAAATTCACAGAGGAAAACTTTTTTTTTCATGATGGTGGAAAAAAAGCTATTGAAATAAAATGGAATCAGTTTTTATAGAATTATGTCTCTTGAATTGCCATTGGGGTTTGAACCTCACTACTTCTGCTATTACAACTCAAGATAAAATTCCTTAAAGCTAAAGAGATCTCTTCTTTAATTGTTTCAGCTGAAAACGCGTGTCCCATATATGATCCTACATCTGATGTTGACCAGTGGACAGAGTCATACAGAAATACACAGACATCCTGTATGGACTAAAAAATTCCCTGGCTTTGCTTTAAAGATGTAGCTCAAACCATAGCCTGTATTATCCAGAGGTTTTACTGAACTACTGAATTGAACTAATTTCTTCAAATATGTAACTCTTTCTGAACTTATAATGAGTTAGGGAATATAATCTGAGAGCTACTTTTCCTCATCAATGTGTCTCTGAATGCATGCTATGATATGAAGGATATTTTGAATGGTAGCTTTGTATGGAATGAGCAGTTTTGCAAGTGACTGAGGTATCACTGAACATTTATCACATCACATGAAGCCAGGATAACTTATTAAAACTTATGAATAATGTCATACGGTAAGGATTCTTGCAGAGCTTGCAGATGTTTACGAAACAAAATATAATTTGGTCGTCATTTTGTATAGAAAAAAACTTTCTAAACCCTTTTCTTACATAGTCAGAATCCTGGAAGAAAGCAATGCTGTGACCCCCATGAGAGACATAGTTCTCCACTGTACTTTTACAACATGACTGACAGGTACACTAGAGACTGCCAGGCTTTCATCCACAGGCCCAAGGGCTGTTTAACGCTGAGAGAAGGTGAACACCAGCCAATTACCAACCTAAATGTGTAGTCAGGAGAGTCTCTTTCCTGCACAGTGATTCTCAAAACACCCATTGATGTTCATATTTAGAGACAGTAATGTTTTTAGTGGGGAAAAAACACCTTCTATCATAACAAGCAATAGAGAGAAGCTTCAAGCCAATTAGAGAAAATGGACCACAGTGAGTCAACATTCAATAGCTCATGATTTAGAAAAGTATTCACCTTGAAACAGTCAATATGTGCATTACACATGGATATTTAACAGAATACCTCACCCATAGTTTAATTAACTGTGCAAACAATTAACAGTTCTCAAGTACAAAGACTGAAAATTCTCTGCACAGCTTAAGTGAAAATGTTGTCATTCTCCAGAAGTGAACCCTGTGGCATGGCTGGCTCCACAGACTGTGAAGAGGTCCTTACAGACATCCAGGGACTCCTGCTCTTATGACACTTGTTTATCCATCTGTGAAAACTTTCCAAAGGAATGAAAGTATAACAAGCTGTAATAACAACCAGTGCTCAGTGGCTGTTGAAGCATGAAAGCTTTAGATGCATGCTGACCAACGATTACAGTATCCTACTCATTTTCTGGAAGGCAAATGAGGTGCAAATTAAAGATATGAGTCTTCTGTGCGTCACACTAAGATAACAGCTCTGTGGCCATCTCTGCAAAAAGTGGAACATCTGTTGCACTATTCTCTGAAAACTACAATATGGACTTTTATTTTCTAATTCTCTTTTGGAGGCTAGTAGCTGTATTTTGCTACCTTTCCAGTCCCCGTGCTTGGCTTCCCAAGTGGAGGAGAGGGGGGTGTGAGGTGAAGGCTTCCTCAGACCTGGTGGATCCCCGTGAGGGGAGAAGAGTGCTCTTTCAGGGCTCCCCTCGATGGAGGGAGCTCAGGAGAGAGCACTGCTGCTTTGCCTTATTCCCCACGCATGTGGTGCTGTCCCCTGGGCTTGAAGGCATGAAGCTGATCTTCCTTCAGGAGCCATATCCTATTCAGGGATGATCTCAGAGAAGGAATTCGCAGGTAAGTGGCTGGGAAGCTGCTGCATGCTTTCCAATTAATGTCATCAATAAACACTGTTCTGAAAACATCACCAATATCTGAATAGGTAGTTAAATGGGTCCAGGATGATGTGAGATAAATACTTAGAAAAAAAACATTGGAGAAGTGGTATGGGGGGCAGTGGACCCTTCTTACTCAGAAAACATTGGGGGAAAGAAGAGAGGGAGAATATAGAAACATTGAGAAATGGCAACATTTTTGCACTTTCTTTATATTACAAAAGGGTCCAGGTACAACATCTTGCCAGTCAGATCAACAGATCTAAAGCAAACATTAAAATATTACCTTGCACCTGCGGTTTTCAATTTTTATCTTTTATTTGAGAGTCCTTAATTATTTTCCTGGAGAAGTACATGTAGTAAATGTAAACCCACTGTCAGTCAGCTTTAGTGGACCTTGTTGTCCACAGTCAATTTAGTCTTCAGGATCTGTGGATCACAGGTTAAAAGCCATGCCCTTGCACCCTTTTGAAAAAATTTATTTGGTAAAACTTGTCACTTTAAGAAATGGACTGGCCGCCACAACTGTAAGGGTGCCTTTTGATTTCATTACACTTCTCTTTCAATTTAAACCTGTGGTTAGACTGAATGAGCAGAATTCAAGCTGTAAAATCCCAGGTGGGCTTGGGAAGGCTGTAATAAGAGTATCCCAGCAGGCAGCGGTGATTCTCCAACAAGGTAAATGCTGCATATCAGGGGGTTCAAATACTGCTGGTGAAGAGCACAGAAGGGAAAAAATTAGGAACTGTAAAATTCTCAGTCACTGTAAAGCTTAGGTAATTCTTTTCATAGAGCTGATCTATAGGAAAAGCACCAGACTCTTGGCTGTGATGCAATAGCAAGCCTGGTTCAATCTTCTTAACCTTTGCCAATCAGTTTATACGGGTTTAAGAGCATCTGTCTGTCTCCTGTGGACCTATGAAGAAGGCACATCAATTGCTGACACAGGTACTGTGCAGGGCAAGAACGGAAGGAGGAGGTTTCCAAAGTCAGTCACTGGGACATGTAGAATTTTCTTTACTCTCCCTGGCCCCTGAGGGACTTAAAAAAAAAAAAAAAAGGTATTTTCTACTGGAAATCACTTTCCTGTGGTAACCTTATTCCTGCAGAAATATACTTACGGACCTGTTTGAACGCATCTGTGGTAGCTAAATTACAAAGGGGGTGGCCTTTAAATTTATCTGAACAAAGCAGGTAAAGCGGGATGCTGAGCCAAGAGGATCCTGAGCCACTGGGTGCCAGTGCTGTCCTATCACCGCTGCTGAGTTTTGGTCTCCTGCCTTTCACTTCTGAAAACAAAAAGGTGGCGTTGCTTATGCACAATAAAGTGAAAATGGTCAACATCTGAGAACAAAAAGAAAACAAGCTACTTAGTGCTATGAAAAGAACTGATAAGTTGTTTTCCTTTCTCTGAGAAACTTAAGCCTTCTTTCAGAAGAAAAGAATGAAAAGTCAAGAGAAATACCATACCCCATCTTACGAATATGACCTTGACATTAGCTGAGTAAAATTATCCAACCTGAATGCCATTGAATTACTCCTCTTCTTCCTGAGTGGTTCTGAAGCTGTTGGTAACCTGAACTTTAGTAAATTTGTGGCCGTATTTTAGAATGTATTTAGACAAAGATCAAATAATATTTGAAAATAAGTCTCTCCCACTAAAAGTCTCAAGTATATGAACTTAGTTTTTGCACCCTTTTTTATGACCAGAGAAGATATATTTAATGTTACAGTTCATTAACTGACTTTCATTTCTTTATAATAGCCAGCTGAACTTTGTTGGTGACTGTGTTTTGTCTGGTTTTAGTTATGCTGAGCAGTATAATGATACGTGATCTGAAAAAGTCATGGATGATAACAACAGAACTGCCTTTCTAGGTTCATCAGTGTCAAAAGGCACGTGAATAAGAACATGGCAGATCAAACATGCAACTTTGCAGGCAACTCAGTTTCTGTTCTGAGCCATTCAGCTATAAAAATATATTAAAAAAATATTAACACCTCATGAAACTTCTCAAACAATTACTTCTTTCTGTTCCTGTAGCTGAGTGACGATGTTGTAAAAACCCAAATTCTGCAGAAAAGAAATTACCTAGGAGATATTATTCAGTTTATAAATTTATTAATAAAATAATATTTTGTTGGAATGCACAGACTTTGTGGCTGGCTGCTACTGTTAATACTGTCATTTTGCTGGCAACCGCTACAGTTCTCCCAGTGGCCATTTACTGCTGTGGCAGGAAGCGACCCAGCGTCAGCTAACAGAGTTCACACTAAATGGGATGGCTGTAGGCTGCTCTTGAGTGTGAGACCTTTGGTGCTTGCCCATTTGCTCAGTTATCTCAAACCTTCCGGCATATGCTGTATTTCTGACAACTGTACTGAGTGTTATTCATACTGAAAGACATTTTAAGTAACTGGGGAAAAAATATAACAAACCTAACACATCGCTGACCTCTCTGCTATTAAATGGAAACCTCCCACTTCTGCCATATCCCTGGCAGAAATTAACAGGGTTTGTACAGTTCTGTGATACTCCTCTGCACACTGAAGGTGCTAGCAGAGTTGCTCCTATATAGAGTACCGCATGGTCAAGAATCTTGTCACAAGAATTAGCCTTATAAATTCTCATAAAATTCTAGCGATCCCAAATTTTCATTGAAAAAGTACTGAGGGGCTAAGATAGATCACAGATGTTGAGATCCAGCCTAAAGCATAGTTTAGGGAGGTGGTTTTCTTTGCCAAACTAAATTATCCAAACAGATCTCTCATATGTACTCACTTATAACGATATGGCTCCACACCAGTGAACCAGAAATGCACAACCTTGAGGGCTTTTTTGTTTATCAGTTTCTTGCTTTGTTTGTACAGACTTTTTAGGCTATGATACATCAAGTAGACTAGCTGCTCTCCATATGAGAGCCCTATCTTTCAAAAAATTAATATTTTAATTTTTCCTTTCTCCATTTCCAAAGGTACAGAAAGAACGTTGGTACCATTGTTACTAAGAGCAACCATGTATTTGGGATTTTCTCAAAGGTGAGGCAGCCTCTTGAGCAAGACACCTTTCCTTCTGAGGTTCAGTGCTCAGGCTTTATGGGGTTATTCATAATGGATTCCTGGTATCCCAGAAAGAGGACTTGGAGCTGTGACTTGGCATCATCACTGCAACCTTAACAGAACATCCTGCAGGCAAGAATGGGAACACACTGCACACAGTATAGACAGTGTTTGAGAAAGAGGGAAAGGAGGGAAAGAAAGAAGGAGAGAAAGAAAGGATGGAAAGACTGGGGGGAAGATGAGAGAGGAAGGACTGAATGTACTGAACAACTTCATATGGAAAACCTTTCATTTACTGAGTTTGGGTAGTACAAAGTTCACATTCGGAGTTTGATTGCCACGATTACTTTTTAGCTCAGGTCACTTCAGTATTACTTGGTGCTGGTGTGATTTGCCGTGATGTCTCAGAGGGGTGATGAGGATGAGGGCTTGGAGCATCTCAGGAAAAACGGTTTAGCAGAGTAGCCCTGGCCACCTGCTCAACCACCAACTGTTCACACATTTTTTTTCCCTTTTTTTAAGCAAATGTGCCAAAGGATATCAAAACACATTTATCAGAACACTAAAGTAATAAACTAGAACAAGGTGTTGGTTTAAATAGGAAATGTGGTGGAAAGATATATTAAAAAGGTTTGAAAAACACTCCTCTCTTGATTTTGTCCTTGAAGGGTGAGTTAGTCCCTCCAGTATTATTTTCTAGTTCAGCAGCTCCCAGGTTGTATAACGATAGATACCTGCAGCACAGGCTCCCTCCTCCCGCCACCCTGAGACTCTAGCTCCTGGTCCTGCTCCTTCCCCAACCCCCACTCCCACATCCTCATGTCCCCCAACACCTTCTTCATATGCTGGGCACACTCACCAGGTAGGAACAATTTCCTTCCCTCCACAACAGCCATCCCAAACACGCTGACCAAGCTGTTTCCTTTCCGTCTCTTACCCAATCTCAGAAGTCTTCTTGCAGGTCATACAGAGTCTTTCTATACAAACTGGGACAAACCAGCCTAAACACACATCCTTTTTATCACTGTGTTTTGAAGGGGGGGGGGGGGGGG
>NW_009260410.1:3650083-3679617 GCF_000687185.1 Egretta garzetta
AGCCTAAAACAACAGCGTTTTTAACTCTGGGTTATAAAGGGGGGGGGGGGGCGGGCAGCTTCATTTGTGCAGACCTACAGGTGTAGATACTTGAAATGGAATTTTCTGTTCTATGGAAATAATTTCTTTCCTGCTATTTTTCCCATTTTAATTCAGGATCAAAATCAGAAAATGCAATTTCTAATCTGACAGAAATTCCAGTTTTTACCTACTTATAGCAACTCAGAATATGTTGCAGCATATTTTCTGCATGGAATAAATCAGCACAGTGGGTATTTTAAACACATATTGATTTTTCATTAAAATATAGATGATTTCAAAGGAAGATCCAAACATCCTGACTATTTTAAAAATGTCTTTGATTTTGGTTTAATCAATTTGTGTTACAGCTATCCTTATAAGAGCTTCATTAATTTAAATTCAGTTCCAGAGAGATATAAGACAATGTTTTCAACAAGATAGATTCCAATTGTTTGTTATGCTAAAAGCAAAAACATCATTATTAACTCTGCATCTAATACTCATGAGGAAATAATTAAATTTATACAGTAGATTAAGATTTTCGTAAATGTTAGCTGTGTTTATTTTTCTGGTTTTTTCAGTATGAGTGATCGGCATTTCCAAAAATTAGTCCTTTTTAAATTGGACAGCTGAAATCACTAGGCATTCTGGTTCTTCTTTTCTTTTCCCTTTTTTCCCCACTATTTTTTAGCACTTTTTTTCATTTTCAAGGTAAAATACTTCCTTTTATTCAAGGCATCTTTAGATACCCAATGCTTCTAGGAGAGAAGATTAAACTAAACAAAAGCTGTGTGTTTAATATAGTGCCATAGAGTGTAACATCCCTATCTTGGTATCTTATCAAAGACTTACAGGGGTGGGGAAAACATTCTTACAGATTTTCAGCAGGGAAACGTAACTTCTCCTTGCAAAGACTTCAAATAAAATAAGTGTGTGACAGAACCACATAAACTTCTTGGATTTCTGAGTGCTAGAGGAGGCTCCCCCCCTGCCGCATTCACTGGCAAAGGCTACCAGTAATCCCCAAACTGCCTCATGCTGGAACAATTGAAACCTTTAGGAGATGGTACAGTCTGAAGCTCAGCAATTTTCTATTTTTAAATTCTCAGTATAGAAATCAGAGCCTGAGGCTATCCGTGCTGTACTCCAGCTGATACCAGACCAGTGATAGCTTCAATTATTTCTTTTAGGAGATGTAAAATTCACTTGCAGAGAATCTCCAGATGTGTTAAAATCTCTCCTTTCTGGGTGAAAGTGCAATCTATCTCTGCCCCATTCAGCTAAAACATTTTGTGGCTACACAAACAGCCACCTTCCTAATGGGCATACACAGGCTGTGGTCAGCAATAGCACCAACATCCCTAGTTTTAAATGGAGCCTGTGAGGAGCTGTTGAAGCATGGTATCTTTCTTTGAGTTTGTTTTTTGTTAGTTTTGTTTCTGGGATTTTTTTTTTGATGCAAATGAAAACGCACTTGTCACTATACCCACCACTTACTCCAACCTAGCAAGTTGCTCATGTGGATGCTTCCTAATCTGCTTTGGAATTTAGAGTTTATTGTAATCAAGTCAAAGTAAATTGGGTTAACAAAGACCTATTTATTAGATTCCTAAGCAAACCTGTTTGATTTTGAACCTGGCAGCCAAAGAGCTGAGTGGGAGGACAGAAAGTACAGAGACAGAAAGTAGCGGAGGGGAAAAAATGCCAGGCAGCTAAAGGAAGATGAAGGACCATAACCTCCCCAGCTGGCACAGGGGAGATACCTGTGTCACGGGTGGATGCTGTCAGCTCTCCCACAGTGATTCTCTCCCTTATCCTTCCAGGAAATTACAGATGTGTTTGCAGGCAAGTAATCGTTCTTCTCCCCTCCCTTTCACCCTCACATCATGCTTTTTAGTGATATAAGTATCCTTTCTTGAACTCATTATCTAGGTGCTTCATTGTATGTAATAAAAAAAGAGGCCAAGAGGAAGCAAAGAGAGAAGACGCTCCAATAAATCTCATATTTTAGGGCTCCTCACAGAAATCCGGTGTTTGCAATCCCTGAATTCTTTCTCAATGCCAACTGTGATGATTTGCTTGAATAGAGGTGTTAAAACAGGACGTTAAACTTGGGAACAATGTTGTGCACAAGCTACAGCAACAGTCCAGCTGTTGCTTTAACATGAAAAATTGTCCAATTATTTACTTGAAATTGCGCAAATTCTATCATGGTCCCGGGCTTTTCTGGCATTCATCTGTCACACTGTCTGTCATATAAAACCGCCCAGAATTAAAATCCACATCCCTTCAACATCTCGGCAAAGAGTTGTCGGCCAGGGCTCTTGTTCTGATGGATGATACTAGTGACAGCTGCCAGAAAACACAGCTAAATTGCTCAACAGATACCTTGAAGGCGTATGCAGCAATATGTATTACCTAAAAAGAACCAATATATATCTTTCTGTTCATCAGTTTGTACTTGCACACTTTATTCTTTAATACGAACCTTCTAAATCCAATTTCTCTGGAGTTACTTATTCAGACATCACTAGTATGATTAATAAAAATAGAACTGGAATTGACAATGGCTAGATTAAACCGCCAAGCTCAACCATCCGAAGCTATAAATTGGTATAGATCTATTGACAGAAGTGTGCCAAGGGTTTGGTCCCTCTTCCTGATAATACCATTATTTCATTATCATATATTTACTGACAGAATGGCACACCTCCTAAAAACCTGACTACTGAAGTAAGAATTTTTTTAAACTGTGAGCTGATTTTGGATATCTTTTTTTTTCCCCCCTTTTTTTTCTTTTTTTTTTTTCTGGTTAACCAACTGAATGTACTTGATTTGTAATGAGACTGATTTGTCCGTAATTTCTAAAGCAGACCCAGCTTGCACAGAGCTTAAATGGATCTATGAGTCTTTCTGCCAAGTAGGTCCCATATCTAGAGATGGCCCATCAGGATTAAGTGGATTTGGGAAACACAGCTTCCAGTTTTCTGGGATTTTGTATTTTTCATTTAGCTTTGGTCAAAATCAAACCAATTGCTTATTTTTATTGTGTTCAGCTAATTTTGAATGCAATTATTCTAACAAGATTCTTTTTCAATAAAAACTGTTGTATCAAAACATTTATACCCAGCTTTAATAGAAGCAATAAAATCAGCATTTCGCAAAATTTAAGGTTATCAACACCCTTTAGCTCTGCATAAGTTCTAAAGTAGTGACAGTCCAAAAAAGCATGGAAGATGAGTGTTAAAAAAATAGAAACACTGGGGTGATATAGCTGAGGTCAAACTTCAGGTCAGTAGAGGAGGCCCAAAGAGAGCACAGGTCTCCTGACTCCTAGTCTGGGGCCAGACACTGGCCAGCAACGTCTCTAATTAGCAGTGTAGATATCCACTTTATTCATGTCAACGATATTTACCTACTTAAAGCTGTGTCCACAGTAGAAGAGTCACATTGAGGTTCCCTTGAAAATCCAGGTTGTTATTTTATAATTAGCATAGTATATATACGTACAGGACAAGGCTGTCTCAGCAATAGATTTAATTCAGCAGCTAAGCCTTGGCAGTCAGGGTACATTTTAAATACTCTAAAGCTGTTTATTTAGTCCCTGTTAATTTTAGCACTGAAGAAGCTGACCACACATTTGTTTCATGGCACTGCTATATGCCCAGCAGGTTCTGCTCTTTCTTGTTGATAAATATATTTGCTGTCAATTCATTTTTAAGTGGCTTTTTTTCTTTTTTTCTTTTTTCAGATTAATGAATAAAAGAGAAAAAATTCCTTTGGTTGGTTCAGTTTAATTTAAAGATTAAACTACTCCCATCTCTTATGATTTCTGACAAAAATACGGAGGTACAAAACCATTTCAACCCAAACTGTGCCATTTCATGTAGGAGTAGACATATAACAGTATGTTGTGGTTTTTTTTTTCTCCTGATAAAATATTGTGTAACAGATTTTTATTTCTGTTATTTAAATGACCACAGAGCAATCAGGATATGCAGTGAGACAAAAATAATACTGTTAGTATTTTAAACACTTTATAGACTATAATTTATAAATAACATTTAAGCATCAATTTTCTGAGAAAACATAGAAGAGATGAACTTCTCAAAAAATTATAATTTCACTAGCAAGATATTCAAAGAAACATAAATGATTCAGAGGAAACAGAAAGTACAGATTTGGTGCCCTTTTTTTAGAACCCCAGCTCCATAATTTCACATGTAAATGTAGCTAGTTACCACATACCGTCACAGTTCCACTTATAGTCTGTAGCTACCATACACCAACACTTTTGTAACAGTCCTGTATCCTACAGTCCCTTCACCTTACAGGATAGCCAGTTCAATATTGCAATCAAGAGTTGTTCAGCTGGCCCAAGAGTTGGTTCAGCTATGGACCAGCTATGATGAATAAAAAATTTTGGAGGATGTATGCCCTCCTCATTCAAAGTCTCTATTAGATTGGTACAAGGTGGCATTGGTTCCTTGTAGATGAAGCTCAAAAGTGTTAAGCGACTGCCTATCTGGTGTTAAAATATAAAGGAAACCAAGGTGAATAGGACTGCAAAATCAGAAAAAGGAGAGAAAGAAGCTGCTCATATAAACGCCTTGAAGCAGCATACTGGAAAGCAGTATTCAGGAAGGCAATGCAGTTAGAGAAAGGGTTGTCTAAGCAAGGAGGAGGTCAATATGAAAGCAACTGAAAGACCTGAATGTCAACGTGGGAATTTTGGAGAGACAGGAGCTGTTGGTGCAAAATATGAAAAATGCTATCAAAGAGACAGACAAAACGGTGGTTGGACTAGATGACCTCTAAAGATCCCGTCCAACCCAAAACATTCTATGATTCTATGAAAACCAAGAGGAGGAGTTGTCATGACTGGAATCAAAGGTGTGTGGTGGCCAGGAAAAATAGAAATAAAGGTTACACGGGTGAGACAGCATTCTATGAAAATTGAGTGCTTCAGTTTTTTTAAAAAAATATTGGTAGCATAGATAAAATTGGATTGGTTTAGGGCAAAATTTCTTTGAGGTAGAATGGTTTGTGATAGGGACCTATTCTTGGTCTCCACACTTGGTTGTAGATATAGATAAAGAACTTTGTCAAAAATACTCCTATAAGGGAGAAAAGGTAATGTGAATTATGTCATACTGAGAATGCATAACTTCCCTAACACAAATTAATTTGGACTGGATATGCCCGACATGAAAATGCCATGCTGGAAGACACAAAATTGTGCTTTGCACTTCCTTTTTTATCATTATAATGGCTGGCTCAAACTTTGAGAAAGAGTTCAGACTAATTCACATTTCTGTCTGATAAAATTAAAGCATAGGCTTTTGGCAACAAATTAATATCCATCGGTGATTTCTGAAAAGTTTATTAAGACAAATTAAATATTACAAAGTGATGGAAGAGTAATTTTGAAGTAAGAAAAAAAAATCAGAGCTTGTGCAGTACCAAAGCAATAAACTATTTTTTTAAATGGTAGAAAAATAACTGTTACTTTGAAAGGTGGACTCTGTTGCTTTGCAAGATTTATATATCTTACATCACCTATTCATAAGATACTTATAAATATTAAAAGATATATAGAATATTTTTCAGAAGCTTGTTTTAATAATTGTGTAACTTGACTTTTATTGTTTGAACATGAAATTGTGAGATTCAAGGATAGTTTAGCTTACCTGTTATTTCTTTGCTAGACAAGCTTAGTCTAATATTTGATTTTTATTTCCTTTGCATACAATATTCATACACATATAACATGTTTCTCCACAGAAACTAGGGGTACTGGTGTTTACACTAGTGCGAGCATATGCATATGAGAATAAAAAAGGCAGAAAGTTGCCTGAGTAATTTCCAAGTGAGACAAGCTGAGGCATTTCTTACAATATATTTAATTATTTTTCTTAAATTATATTGTAGGTTAAAATACAAAGTTTAAAAAACTGCCTTAATTTTTTAATAAATTTGTCAACAATCAAATACTACTATAAAAAGTTGGGCTTAAATTTGGATTCTACTCAAATTAGTAGATTTGAGATTAAACAGAGATTAGTAGATTAGAGATTAAACAGCCCTGGCATGAAAAGTTGCAGCATTTTGTGTCTCATAGTTAGCTTTTGTTAGTTGTGTAGTAGGAAAAATGCAATATATATCAAAAAGTAACAGTAAGTACATGCTAATGTTTAAAATAATTGAAAACTAAGCACCAACATGGTATGTTCTAAACACCCACCACCACCATCCACTATTTTATTTATTTGTATGTGGACTATTTTGAAGTTTTCTCTTGTAAAACAATTTTTTCAATTTTCATTTCAAATTATGATAGACTGGAGTAAACTTGTGACTGATCCTGGTACAGCTATTGCTGATACAGATTTTCAACTTTTGTTTGTAATGCTCACTAAGAATTGTACCAATAAAATAAAGCTTTCTGGCCAGGTATGGCTTGGATTTATTGCCATGCCACATGACTATTAAAAACAGTTAATTTGTTTTTTTTCAAAAGTGCTTCAGAAACTTGAAACTCAAATCTACATTCAAAGTCAAGATGAAAGGGAAATACTAAATTAATTACCAAATAAACCAAGTTTGGGTAACAAATTAAACTTTATACACCACTAAATGAAAGACCAAGGTGAAATCTTGGCCTATTTTTCACCAGTGATAAAACTCAGTGAGGTCTAGGGAGGACTTCTGATTTATTTTATATGATTCACTCAAGCAGATGGACAAAATTCCTAAGACTCCTCTCCGAAGCTCCGTTGGAAAGACAATTAAATGCTCCAGACAGTGATCTAACTACATATTTCACAGATAGGACCCTGCATAAAGAAATGTTTACATTCTTGAACATAACATAAGAAAACTAAAATTAATTTCCTTGGCCAGGGAGTCTGACTATAGAAGCCTGAAATGTATTTTAAGCATCTGGAAAGAAAAAGTGATTCAGTTTTTCCCCAGTACATGCTATTCCTACCTGTGGATTGAAACCAACTTCCTCTGTCTTTAAAGCCCAGAGCTGGGTTACACTATGTTTGACGTTGCTGGATGGAGACATCTGAAGTAGTTCTGGAAGAGGAAGTGAACAAGCTTGCTCAATATGATGCTGCATCTGGTCTACCCACCTAATCCAGAAAGGGTAGAGTCCCTTGCCCTGGGTGTACACGGCTTCTGGCACCCAAGCACCTGGTCTGCGTGGTGACAGACATGTTTACATGTTTTCTGCAGAGAGGTGTATTTCCCCATTTGTGTGCTTTCCATAGTCGAGACTTTTAACACAGGACTTTTGTTACCTTTGAAAAGGAGATCTAGAAACAGAGAGATAGAAAGACCAGCCCCTTGCCCCAAAGTCAAGATCATCTATTCCCAAGCCTTTACTGACAGGTGTTTGTCAAGAGTCTTCTTGAAAACCTGCAATGAGGGAGACTTCACAGCATCCCCAGGCAATCTATTACTTATTGCAAAACATCTGAAAACAAGCTCAAAGGTACAAAAGGTAAATTAAAAATCTGCTTGGAAACCTCAGACAGGTGCTTTGGGGAAATCACAATCTGCTTTAACACTTGGAAAATACTGTTTATCTTATTCGTGAAATCTATAAGTACTGCATATACAATTATATAAAGCAGTAATATGCTAAGTACCATTAACTGATATTACAGATTATTTAATCAGTCCTAGTCTTGGGCTGTCTGTTGTATCTGGTCTACAAACACAGAAAGACTATCTTTGTCCCTGGGAAGTTGTACTCAAGGTATAAAAGAAGAGGCAGCCCATGTGCAGACCAATCCAAACCCACAAAAAGTACAAGGCAGCACTGGAGAGCAGGTAGGCAGCATTTAGTATTGCAAACTTTCATGAAGTTTTCGTGAGCTTTTAATGGGATCATGAAACCGAAGGAAGAAGGAGAGATAACTTTGCACTTATTTGCAGATAACTCCCTGCAGGTACAAGAAGCATCACAGAAAAAGCAGAAAGATTGTTTCAACATCACTCCAGCAATACAGGAGGTTGATGGCATGGACTAGTCAAGAGCCAGACAAGTGGCTTCTCTGAAATGAATGGGAGATAACTTAAGAAATGGTACGACAATAGTAAGAAAATGGGACTAGACTGAGAGCACCTTAGAAATTGATGGTGAGCAGCTTGTATTTGATTAGATTAACAGAAAGAGTACCACCGAGAACTGCTTACAGAAGACTTATAAATGAAGTAGTGGTACCAGAAAGAAATATTCTCCTCAATATTTTTCTGAAAGATTAGGGGGGAAATAGGGAAGATTACATTTGTCAAGGTTGGGCAAAAGAATACTTTAAGTGATGTAAGTACAAAAAAAGGCTAGATGAAGAATTCATCTGTGTGCTTTGATATAAAGTCCATGTTTTAGTTATGTTATTCAGGAAAAAAAATCTGCAAAAGCTATACATAACTTTTATGTTGGAAACACAAAGGGTCTGAATTGAGGTTATTATTTGTAGAAGACTGGTACGATGATAGTGATATTTTCTGCAAAGATTAGGAAAATAGTTAGTAAGATGACTTGCTGAATTAAAATTAAAAGCTCCATTTATCAGCCATGTGTTACTAGATGCAATTGCTTGTAAACCAAAGGAAAATATTTGAGGCATTGGACAAGATTTTGGGGGGCAGGGGGGAAAGAAATCAATCTAGATTATGGTTGTAGATCTGTGAGTAAACAAACTGGGGCGAAAAGTTTGTGCTTGCTGGTGAGGCTTATAGATGGGAACTAAGGGAAAAAAATCTTTATCCAGTTCTAGAGCGTGTGGTGGTTTTGTACTTTGCAATGCCAAACTCTTCTGTTGTGAACATGTATAATGACACTGCTTTGGATCACTGTTGTACTCACACATTGTAATTATATAGGAGGAGTGATTAGCAAAGAGAAAAATAACTTTCTGAAGCTTTATCAACCTTCAAGATATGATGATTTCTAGTACATCTAAAGGAATATGCTGCTGGCACAAATGGTATTTTCAACTTGTTTCTTCACAATATTAAATATTCAAAATAAATATTAAAAGTATGTTTAGCTGAACAGATTTTGTGATTATATTGGCTAAATATCACTATGACATTGGGCATTTTAATTCCAACTCACAGGAAACTACCAATGAAAGAAACTTTGGTTATATGAAAAGGT
Source organism: Egretta garzetta (assembly GCF_000687185.1). Taxonomy (NCBI): domain Eukaryota; kingdom Metazoa; phylum Chordata; class Aves; order Pelecaniformes; family Ardeidae; genus Egretta; species Egretta garzetta. The sequence goes on from NW_009260410.1 coordinate 3,659,280, forward strand.
GATATTAATAAAGCATTGATCTTGTATTTCTCTGATGCTAGTGAAGCAATTTAGTCACTCTGCAGAGGAGAACTCTAGACTATACTGTTTACTGATAAGTTCTCACTGGGTATTTCCATGGGAAGAAAGTGTACAAGTGAGGGACTAGTTCTGGAGAGGTTTCATTGCAGCAAGGAACTCTGTAAATCTTCTAAATGGTCATGAGGACCATAAAAATTTATTCAGTACAAGTCCATTATCATAAACCCAACATTTTTAGCCCCTGCTCTATCTCCCATCCAGCAGAACTGGAGTAGACCTAGAAAGATAAAAAGATATGTTCAGAGGCCCCATGGGCTCCAGCCCTGACACAGATGGATACTTGGGTCCTCAGTTGTTACTACAGAGCTTCTACCCTGAGTTGTCATCTGCAATTTTTTTTTTTTAACACACAAAACCACAAACTTGAAGGTTTTTGTGGGTTTGGGGGTGGGGTTTTTTGTGTGGTTTATTTGGGATTTGTGTTTGTTTTTTATTTTTTGAGGGGTTTTTGATTTTTATTTTTTTAAACACATTTTAAACATGCTTATGGCCCATTAAACTTTCTTCATTTTAACAGAAAATGGGCTATTTCAGTTTAATTGCTTTAGTCTGTTTGTAGAATTATTTGAAGCCTGTTATTCTAGCATTGCTTGCAGCTTGGAGAAACTGTGCCGTGATAAACTGTTTTGATCCCTACATAAAACAGAAGTAGTTAATCCTCTCTAGGCTAATGGAGTGAGAAATTTTCCTAAAAAAAAAAAAATCTTACAAACGGACCTATAAAATTTAGATTCTATGTAGGATAACTACCTGAGCAGTTTCCTGTTGAAATGCCAACACCTTTACATCACGAAACAGAACGTAACTGTGTCCTTGCCCTGCCATATTTCATGAGGTTACTGCCATGACCTTCGAAGTCAATGCAGAGGTAGTACACAGAGCTGTGTTCCTTCTCTGTGTATGGACTCTGAGTGGAACTGGGCCTTCATAAAAGGAGTCCTTTGAGGACTTTAATTGAGTTTAATTAGGCTTGATAACCTTCTACAAAGAAGTTTTTTGCAGCAGGACCCTTACAGAGGTATCTTAGTGAAACCTGTGGTCATTTTAGCTCCAAGGTAAATGAGCTTCAATGATTTTACTATGCAAAAAAAATTCTGCATATTTTTCCAAAGCACAAATCTCACCACTTTGGCTTCACATTATACAATAGGTTGAAAGAGTGCATATAAACACTGTGCAATCCATATCACCTCCTGAGTCGTTTAACAAATTGCATGGTCAGCAGTTCTAAGATCCCTCTTTGTGCATAATTAACATCAGTAGAGGTTAATTACAGTTACCCATAAAGCTTCATTACAATCAAGCAGAGAGTAAAACTAATCTGAACAGTTTAATTATTTAAAAAATTATATTATATAGTCAATGGGATCATCGCTGTACAGTAGAGTTTATACCTTTTCTAAAACACACTCCAAAACTTCTGATCTATTTTGCAAGTATTGTGTGCGGGGAATTTTATAAAATACGATGTTAAGTCAGGTAGACAGGCCGTAAATACTTCTAATCACTAATAGGAACACAAGCAGCTGCACAAATAATGCAAAGGAACAGGTCAATACTGAACCTTGATTGTCTGAAAAGAAAATTTATCAAAACTTGGTTGTGATGATGCACGGGCTTTCACTTCACAATTACCTTTCTCCAAGGTGCAGTTGCAGTGTTTTATCTGTTAACCACCTTCTTCCTGCATACTTCAGATGTCTAAGATGTTAGCATTTTTCTCTATGTCACAAAACCTGGCTATAAATTTTCCAGCAAATGGAAATGTTAGATAATCCTGCGTTCCTCTTTCAATCCTTTTGAAACTGTCTGTACATGGAGCAGGTAAATGTTACTCTGGTAACCCACTAAAGTATCTTCAAACTGAATTTAACAGTTTATCTCTTCACAGAGAATGAAAGAAAGAATATGAGAGAAAAAAATGAGAGGAAAGAATTCTTCTTACAAATGCTTGAAAGCTGGTAAGACTAGACCATCTTCTTAGCGCATGTAATTTTTACATGGTTTTAATTGTAATCTGAAATTTCAAATCAGTCTGTAAAATTACCTGATTTATCTAGATGCAGGCATGTAAGGTACTGTGCCAAGGATTTATCACCAAAGGGAATAAGTATGTCTTCCTCTAGAAAGACTAAAGTTTAAATCTTATTTTTCGCCATAAACTATAGTCACAACAAATCCAGAATACCCTATACCCTAGTCCCTGGAACATATGGAGTAAGCTGAAACAGGCAGGAGCAGCAGAGAATTATCTTATATTAAAAAGGTAAAATTATTATAGTGCTCTAAGATCCTTCCTATGCCCCTTCCAATTTGCCACTGTATCTGTCAATGCCAGTAACTTCAAATACTATATTTTTAGAATGTTACTGGATACAGAGAAAATTAGTTTGAAATTCTGTGAGAAAAATGGGGATAACTCTTCAGATGTGCTCAGATACCAACTCAAATATACTTACATGTATCTCAGTGAATTTGGGCTTCCAAAGTGATTTAAGTAAAGAACAAAAAAAACCTAAGAAATTTCTTTATGAAACACTGAAATAGATTTCTTTGCAACATACTGAAGTAGATACACAAAATATGAACATTCAGTTAATATCTACATCAGTCTTATTAAACAGTACATACATTACACATATTTAATAGCAGGATATGGCTCCAGGGATGCTGGAGGGAATGTGTAATACCCTTATATTATCCATATCTGCTAAAACTTTCCAGAAATTAGAACATGTTGGAAGGATGTTAAAGAAATGACCCATAGGATTCCTAAGGAAACACTACTGATTGATTCGTCTCTATGTCTATTAGATTATATCTTTGATATACCTAGTTTATAGTAGGAAAGGTTTTCTAAAATGAAGAAATTATTTTGTGACAATGAGTTTTACTGCAAAATAACCAACATGCTTCTGCAAAAAAGGGTTTGCAAAGTTATTTCAGTACTTTAAAAATGATGGTTAATGGCAAGCATAACAATGACTCCCCCCTCTGGACTGATTTCTAAAGTTTTTGTGGAGACGCTGAGGAAGAAACAGGCTACATTCTTCCATCCTCATAAAGGCCAGTACCTGCCTCAAGCCTGGGTAAGCAGGTTTGGCATGGGTATTGCCAAGAGAGCCAGGGAATGCTACTGGCTCTGGCTACTTCTCGCTCATGTAAAAAGTCTGCATTTATCCTCCCATACAGATGCTGTATAACAGAATTACAAGGCATTATTCCATCTTTTTTTTTTTTTTTTTTTTTTTTTTTTTTCCATTTCTTGCATTCCAGAGGAGGAACAGGTTAGGCTGGCATGCAGATCCCAGGGAAGCCAGCTCAAGGCTGCATAGAGCTGGAAGAAGTTAAACTTTTATGATTAAGAGATCTTTCTGTTGGTTGGATAAAACATACCATTTCACAGGAAAATATTGGTTTACATGCTAGCAGAATCTTGAAAAAAGAAGTCTTAAAATAATCTCAAAATTGTTGAAATTAAGTATTTTTATTCATGCCTTTTTTGATGGGGGATAGGCAGGAGAATGTTTAATAAGTAACAAAAGAGAGAATTTTTTTCCTCTACAAGAGAAAAAGTGGAACAGGAAAACATTATAGAATCTCACTTTTTCCATGATGGGAAACATAACAGTCTCCTTGTTCTCCAGTCAACATCTTTTACTCATCCTGTGTTCTTCTAATCCATTGGAGTTTATTTGCAGGGAAGACCAGATTTATTCCACGACTTTTGGAATTTAATATGCAATTAACTAGCAACATTGCCACATTGTATAGGGCACAGAAGCAACTAACAAAGCTGTGACCAATTGCTAATTCATAATGTAAGCAAGGCATACCCCTAGTTCTTTTTTGTCCCATCAAGATAAAGTAAGCTTAGTTTTACAATGTATCTCTTCTTATTTTGGTTTCTATTAGTTGTAAATTACTTTCATATAGCAGGTCTATTTCCTTGTCCTCTTGCTTACTATGTTCCTTTCTTAGAAAATATTACAAAACCATATTTCAAAGAATAACTTTCCACTGTGAGAATGATGCTTCTCACTGTCACTGACACTCTTAGATTCAATTACCATTCACTAATAAAAAAAAAAAAAAAAAACGAAAAAAATGAAACAAAAGAACAGTAAAAACCTATACTCGAAAGAAAGTGTTGACAGCTGAAGATGAAAGAAGCGGTAGAGTTCCATGACATTTTCTGGGGACTTTAATATTGTTTTTTGCTAAATGGAAGGAATCCAGATAACGAGGTGAACAGAGCAACCTAAAATCTTAAAGTAAATTAGGGAAGATTAGGTTAGAATAATTTCTAATAAAAATAAAAAAGGAACTGTAACACTGATTCTTTTTGCAGGGAAACAGAGAACTGCGTATTTTTAAAATAAAGAAAAAGAAGGAGCCTGTCAAATTGTTCAAACACACTGAGCTTTAACCCCAAATTTAAATTGTGTGGCCTAAGGTATTCAAGTAGTGAAAAGAGCACATTGTGGTTATAGGCATGGGTAGCCCCAGTCCTTTCAATGGGTCTTAAAGGCATGCTTGGCTTAGAAATCTGCTTGGCGTAGGGCCCTAATGAGTGAGTTAAGCAATTTGTGGTGGATGCAGTTCAGAAAAAGACAAAAGCAGGTATTAAACCTTAGCTCATTTTTAAATGCTTTAAAGAAATTAAGGTCAAATACAGTGCTTAAAATCTTCAGTAGGGAGCCACAGGAAATGCAAGGTCAGCCAGTTACGTGTGCGGATGTGCCCACATTTCCTTCTGAGGGTTACCCCAGACACCTGTAGCCCATAGCTTGAAGAGGCAGCTCCTGCCAAGGCTGTTGCAGGTATAGCTGGGGATGCACCTGCCAGGACAGCCCCAAACCCATTTGCTCAGGTAGGCTGCTCAGTGATGCAAGCATTTAGATGGGGAAGAAGTAGAGCATGGAGCATGCCATGTTCCCTAGAGCACTGGAGGCACATTCACCAAGGCAGATTTGTAGTAAGCCAGATGGACACATGTTATAGATGATGTGGCATGGAAGTCATGCTCAACCCTAATTTGGGGGTAAGAAAATAGCTAGCACTTGATTTTAGCATCTCTAGCAACTGGTAAGTATATTTATCTATTTCTCTCTCCCACTTCCCCATTCATATAGCTTTTACTGGTTTCCATTACGCATTTTTTTATGATACTGTATTTTTTAAAAACAGTTTTCTCTTACCAAACACACACACAAACACAAAAGGCAAACCCTATGGGCACTGTGGTAATAAAATTAATCTAAATAGAACTTAATTCTCTGAAATCAGTTTTGTTCCACTGCATTTAGCAGTATGAAATAAAAGAAACCATGTTTTATAATAAAAAAAGGAGATCTAATGTAAATTGAAAAACAACCTAAATTTCCATCAAAAGGGAGGTAAACCAGTTTCAGATGTGAAAACTTACTTTTTATTTTTATCATTAAATGGCAAACATTTAATAGGATGGTTTGTGGAATGACCAAAGTGATTTGGGATACAAAAAATACATAGAAAACACACAACCTGCCATGAAGAATGTGATAACATTCTTTCCAGTGCTTATCAAAATGTAGCTGTCTAAATAAGCAACACTTCATTTAAAATATTGTGTGATGGATCATGGAATTAGGAAAAAAGTCAACATATACAACTAAAAACTTTTGAAATTTTATAGGAGTGTTTGGCAAACAGAAGTCGTTTCTAGGATTACAGAATGCATCCAGGAGGTGAACCTGAAGGAAAGAAAATACCACAGATTATATATGTGAAATGACAGGAAAGTCATAGAAATGGATATAAGCTGTTTTAACACTTGAGTCATTTGGGACTTCTCAACAATTCATTCTACCTACGTTTCAGGGACTCTGCCAAAAAGCTTCATTCTTCTATCTGACTTAGAGTGCAGATGGCCGTGTGTTTGTGCATGCTCTGAATAGATGTATTAGATACAGCTAACAAATCTCTGGGTAACAGAGGAGGGGGGAACAAAATATGAGGTTTTAGGAAAGAAAAGGGGAAGCTATATAGAGAAACAGTTGCCAAAAACCTTAGTGCCAGGGTTGCCACCCAGGGGTGAACATGTGGCTGCAGAAATGCATGGATTCTATGTAACTCATTAAAAATATTTCTCTTTCATGTGAATTTTTTTGTGGTCATGTACAACTATTTGTGTTTTTCAGTGACATAACACTACCTGCCCACTGCAGGTGTTTCAAGCCTGATCCAAAACCACTGACATCGGGAGACATTTTCCCCTTGAATCCATGGAATTTTGGATCTAGTTTTCTTTCTTATTCATCATTTTTCTGTTAAAAAAAAACATATTAGTACTTCACCTCTCTTGAAAACAATATTGACCTTTCTTTGGCTTTTCATCCAAAACGTTGTTCCTTTATGAAGTCATGTCAGAGGAAGAGCTATTAATTTTCCCGAAGGGTATGCAGCACACATTTTGCAGATGAGCCTGACTGTGTACAGGAAGAAGCCTTCAGTTTTAGATAAACAGTAACATATTCCAGCAGGATGATTTAAAAGACAATTGTTATCATTTTTCACTTCTTTTTGCTGACAGCCACAGTGGTCTAGCCCATTACTGGACCAGCTATGTTTGCCAGCTCCCATTCACAGGTTTCACAAGAACAAAAACTCTTTGTATTTAGCTGCATAAAATGGAAACTGTAATTTCTAACTCCAGAGCTGCTCCCCCCAGCCCCAAATTTCTTACATTCCCTCCAGAGTAGGAGCCAAGTGACCTATGCACTTCTTAATCCTGAGAATTAAGCTTTTAGGATTTAGCAGGATAAACCTTATGACAAAAATTATGAAAGAGCAAGGCTGTGTAGCTCTTTCCTGTGCCTCTTAACAGCCCCACAGGAGGTCACTGAGATCATACCCTACAGCTTCAGCATCATCTCCCCTCATTTACATTTTATCTAATTTTCTCTTGTCTGTCTTGGTACTTATCACCATAATTGCCTTGCAATGAGTTTTGACAACTACTGCGAAGGCGGGGAATATGGGCAGGAAAGTGGCTGCTACAGGTCTAAAATCTCAGAGGCTGCCACCACGAATTATTGTGCAAAATGAGAGTGGGAAACCCTCAGGTTTGCAGCAGAGAACCCCAAGCTAGCAGGTGGTTTGTCTATCAGCAATTTTTTTTGTTGTTATTTTTACCCCTGGGTTTCTGGATGTGCTTGTTTGTCATCCTACATTGTTTATATCCATCCAATTTGATGCACAGTAAAGAATTACAGTTCAGATTTGCCTGCTGGAAAAAGTCAAGGCATGTGGTCTGTGACATCTTCCCAGGGAAACAGCAGAATTAAGTAAATGAAAAGTGATGCAAGCCTTTTAATAGCATTTAATTGGTAATTGGATGCTTTAGGAGTAAACAACTGTTAAATAATATTGATGAAAGGTCTGTCAAAAGATGAATACATTGTCTGGTAAGCAACTGTGTGGGCAAATATTTCAATTGCTCCAGTCTAGCCAGACACACTGTGTCTGAGTAATTCCTGAACCTGGTCTTTTAAATTGAGCTGGGCTGCTTTCCAGACAAGAGCAAATCTATCCTCTGGGTTGTATGGCTAAAGACCTCAGTGCAGAGCTATGATCGTTGTTCCTTCTGTGATTTCCCATTCTTTCAAATCCTGACATTTTATGTTACAACATTGTTTTTGTTGCTGTTGCTTTAATCCCCTAGATACTGCTAGATTTAGAAAGCGGTAGAATAACTAAACTACTGTACAAGGGCTTGCTTCATCATTACAGATTAGAATTCCAGTTCTCCAAAGCTTCATATACGTGGGATAAATCTTTGCATGACTTACTCAGGAGTTGCCCTTCAAATATTTGCAGGACTTAGTCACAGATAAAGTTTCTGTTTAACCAAAATTTTCTTTAGTCTGCTGGTATAAAATGAAAAATGAAATGATCTGTGCATTTAAAGGAGATCAAGAAAGGGTGAAAACATTCCGTAACAACCCTTTCAATTCCAAATTTTGTTACAGACATTATCATACTACATGCATGGTCTTAGCTATATGCACAAAGAGAAGTCCTGCTAGTTCAAACTCAGTGGGACCAAAACCATCTAACAGGAATATTTAAGTAGACTTGATCATATATTCTATATGTAACAGATACATCCCCAAGCCTAGAAAGATTTTCATGATCATAAATATGTTCAGTCTTGTTTTACTTAAAGAGCTCATGCTCACTCTTACAATTATAGCATCTTTGCAGTATTAAGACCAAATTTGTGGTTAGTAACCACAATAAATATAATAACATAACTCTTGAACCTCACTTGTTACTGTTTATATACAGGGAAGATCAAATATGACTGTTGTTCACCTAATGATACTTATAAGCGAAAGGATTTGTGCCTTTAAATTTGTCATTGTTACAGACAAATCTATTTCAAAAATCTGGTGTCGTAAGACATGAAACAGGGAGAATGTGATAGCACCCCTGTGCTTTTTTCACCTAAACCAACACGGTATTATTTGAGTAAACACACATTACAAACTATCCATTACAATTTTAAAATACCTATTAATCTTGCTGGTAGTACTTTTTTGGCAGTTTTTTTTTTAATATAGTGGAAACATCGATACACTTGAATTGTCTGTAAGTAGTAATTTTAATATGCCTTTTTCTTGACAAAATTACCAGAACTAGCAAGTAAAAACATAAAAATAAAAACATGTTTAGTCCAGATTTTTAAGGATAGGTATCCTTCAAAAGTTTTGCAGGACCTGAGTGGCTTAGGTTCCACCATTAGAAGTGACTTAGATATTTAGGGGTCTACATCTCATAGACTTCCATGAAGAGTTAATATACTACCAAAACGTACATGATATTCTAATATATTTCCTTTATCGTAGAGATGTAACTCTTTGCATTCTAGTAACATGCTAGTAAGACAGCATCCAGCTGGGATGCAAAATAATCTTTTCTTCCCTTTATTTCCAAGATTGAAATTAATCCTTGCCTTAGATACTGACAGATTTTATTTTGGGATTAAATCTGCTCAAAGCCTTTGTTCATAGGAAATGCAGCATGTGATACAGAGATGACTCGAAGCATTATCATAAGCTAATAAAAAGACAGCGATAATAAGGACCAAATCAGTAGAAACCAAATTTCAAAGGTAAAATTCCCTCTGCCTGCAAATTTTCTTTCCTTTTCTCTCCCCTTTTCCCTTGTACCCTTTCTGCTCTACTTTTGGATTCAAACTCATTTCTTCACTATGTTATTTTACCAAGCCGATGAAAACCTGATAACCTCCCTTTGCTAAGGAGGCAGAAGAACTAATTGCTTTTTGTTCACTATCTTGGCTGATGGGTGAGAAGCTAAAACCCAATTTATCCAGTAATTGCTACGTTCATGAAAAACAGCATCAAAGCCTTGATGCGTTTTACTGTTGTCTCTTGGGAAGGCTCATGTCTAATTCTTATGCTGATATGGCTCATAATATAGTCCTCTGACTCTTCTATTTGCTCTTGCAATTACAAGGTTTCTTATTCCATTGTGCATATTCCTCTGAACTAAGATTAGCTTAACTGAGCTTCCTTTGAAAACTTGCCTACCCATCAAATGCATCAGGCCTAATGCATTCTGTAGCCACGCAAAATCAATGAACAGCACAATTTTCTGCTTCCTGCAATGATCAATAGGATTCACATAATGGGTGGAAAATTTTTAATCATGACAGCCCAGCATCTAGCAGGCATAAATCTTCCCTGCATTATAACCTCTCCATTTCCCACTAGTGCAAATTTGCAGGTATTGAATAATATTTATGTAGCAGATACATTATGAAAAGCAATACAATTAGAACTTCACACTTCAGTGATGATAGGTTGAGATCCCAGAGGCCTGTTTCCTAGACAATGTACTGGCTTCCATATTCCAAAGGCAAAATCCTTTTCTCCTGAAATTATGCTTTTGCTGAAACTATACTTCCCAGGATGAGGTCTGATACAGCTCAGGAAAATGTGAATTCAGCTGGGCCATAGCTAAGAATAAGTAAATTTCAGTGAGAAAATAATCTGTGCCAAATGAGCAGTTCCTGTCTCTGATAGTGCTTGCTTTTCCACCGCTGTCCTGGCTCAGCTCACGGAGACGCAAAAATCTCTCCCTGGGTAGAGAGTGGTAACTCTCCTTTTCTGCATTTCTTTAATGAGAGTTTAGAAATAAAGACAGAATTGTAATATTAAAAATTAAAGATTTTTTTTCTGTTTTCAATTGTCCATATTTAAAATTACTTGCTCTTTTCATTTACTTATAAAATAATAGAAAGAAAATAATTCTCCAGTAATTAAAAGTATATCTATAAAGGTTAATAGAGTAATCACTAAATGAACATTCTTCTCATTGCATGCATGTTTCCTATGTCTGACGACTATGGGCACGATTTTGAAGAAAATGGGGGGGTCTGATGCCTCAGTTTCAAAAGGGATTTTTTAAACGGCAGTTTTAGAAAACTTGGAGTACCTACCTACTTTAATAAAGTCTAGTACCCTATTCAATGCTTAAATAGTTATTCTAAGTAGCAGAACATTAAGCAGCACCACCTTATTCTGAATTGATAACTGCTGTGGAAAACATGACTGGATGTTTGAACTGGAGTTATGCAGATGTTGCAGTCCTTCTTGTAGAGTCCTTTCCCCACTGCCTTTGGGCTTGGATCAAATGCTTAAAGGAACACTAGGCTTCCTAAAATAAGTGTCAGGTCAAACTGAGTGTCAATTTGTGGGTTTTCTTTGTCTGTTTTTAATGAAAGCAGACCATGCCTTCAATGTGTAGTTGGGGAAATTAAAATTGGGATGATAAATTTTTCCCCCAACTCTAAAGTATTAATACTGCAAATTAAATTCAAGAGCAAGATAAAAATCCAAATGCACTCAGTGAATTTTAATCAAAAGAAACTTGAGTGTATGAAAACGTAATGAGAAATTTGTAGGTTTGACCAGCTTGAGCTTCCATCTCTGCAAAGTATCTTTTCAATTAGAAGTACTAGAAGTGTTTCTGGAAACATTTGTTTCTAATATTTTTCTTTCATATTTTTCACGTCTGAGAATATACACTTGTGTTATTTAGGCTTTTTAAAAGTGTACTTGGTTCTGAGGGAGTTCTGCTGACCAAGTAGATACTAGAAAGTGTTAGAGAAAACCTACCTCTCTCATTGTAATTGGGGTCATATATATTTATATAATCCCACCCCTTATATTATTTAACAGTGTCCCTTCTATAATGTTCTTAGACGTACACGTAACACACAGTCTTATATCAAATATGGCAATCCTTTGTGGGGAAACAACCACTCTCTGACAAACTTTGACAAGCACTTTTGTCGTGTTTAGCTTATTGTATTTGGTGTAAGAAACAGGAAAGGATTTGGCTTAGGAAGTTCAGTAGGAATATCAAGTTTGAATATTGGTACAAACATTGTCATCGTTCCAAAACTGTCTGTGTAGTAGTGTGTGTTTCTCTAATTTAGCGTTTTCTCGGGAAAAGTTAAAAAAAATTATCTGTGAAAGTTCAAAGGAATACTTAGGTGCCTAGAAGTAGTTTCTTAAGGTTAAACAGCAGGACGCTATGTTAGGGTACTCCAGTGCCTTTTACTGCTCTGAGTCTACAGACCTCAGGGTCTGGTCTTAACTGGGGAAGAGAGGAAGGTCTGTAGCTCAAAGGCTTAAAGGAATGAAACAGCACCTGCAAGTGCTTGAGACATAACCCACTCCTCTGCCTGGCTACGTAGCTCACAGACCCCACTACCAAAGGAGAGCAAGCACATTACCTGTTACATACTACAGTTGTATAAATCTTTACAGTCATGTTCTAGGAATGGATTTAATTTTCATCACCTGTCATTATGTTATAATCACAATCCTGTACGGTTTAGTGCTGAGACATTTTTTTTTTTGTCCTTGCCAGACTGTCATAAGAATATCTTTATGACTCCTTACACTCAGTGAATCAGAATAATGATTCACTATGCCTTTGATCTTGGCGCAGAGTAGGTTTCACTGGTTATGAACAGAAGCGCTAGCCAAATGTGAACCGCTGAAAACTTAGACTGGTAAATAATATTCAAAGAAGTCAAAGCATTGTGTCACTACTCAAGTCTGACACTTGCTTCTGTAATAAAAATGAGAAATTTGCAGGGGACAGCACAGTTTTAGACTGTTCTCACAGTCATCACTAAAATATGACTGGAAAAAGCAAAGGGTATATAAGCACTACATTACCACATTATCACAACTGTAAATGTCTACGTATTTGCAGAGGTTTAGAAAAAAAAGAAGATTCTCTCCTTCTCCCTAATTTTTGCAATAATTTTCTAAAGAAGAAAGTATTAACTTAAAACTTGCAGGAAGACACATGTATGTAATCACCCAATACAGATACAGGATTATAGTGTGAGCCCATCAAATATCTACAAAGAGCATAAGTCTTTTTTCTTATTATTTTTAACATTAATGGGGGGGGGGGGGAGAGAAAGAGGGAAAGTTGGTGAACATTTGGTGGTGGGTTCTGCTGTTACTTCTCAGTCTCTCAGCTGGAATTTGGAATGAGAAATGAAAAGCCTCAGAGCCTCGTTAAATCAGAACACTGAATCACAACTTCACAACCTCAAAGACTTTCCTGTAAGCAAATGTACTTTCCAGCCAATAGTCTATATCTGAAATTGATAATTCAGTGCTAGCTGTTGGCAGAGAGTATGGGAAAGATAACTTGATTGAGTAGTGTCTATGGACTGGGTACAGCTTAGGGTTTCATGGCCTATGGAATCCATAAGGAATTAAATATACAGGTTTTATAAGCAATATAATAAGGGAATGTTATATTCCTGTACGCTGTATTGACTGCTTGCCGGTAGATATCATCTATGCTATGGTATATCCTTCTTTCTTTATATTAGGAGGAAGATACATTTAGACTTTTTATGCCCAGCCTAGAGGCATCTGCATGGCCTGATTTAGCCTTAACCTACAGCAAGGTCTCGGGTTGCTATTATAAATGCTACTTTTTTAAATTTTGATAACTAATTAATTTATCCTCTTTATTTCATCAACGTTTTTTATTTTGATCACTATGATACAATATCACAATGGGCTTCTAAGGATCCAAATTAAGAAACAACCCCAGAAGATGTACAGAATTGCAATTCAGCAATGTAAGCATACCACTTTTCCCCCCAACCCATCACACACTAAAGTATCTGGGTAGCACCATTCAATTTTCTTCAAACAAGACAGTCTATGGAGACTTTTCTTAGGAAAGAAATTCACCTACTCAGGTATGTTAAAAACTGAAGTAAACTCACAGTTTATTACCAAATTAGTCTCTAGAATATAGAGTTAGAAGCTCATCTGATTCTAACTATGAGAAGTGAAATTATAGAGAAGACATCATGTAATGAATTCTCCTTTATACCCTCATAGAGGAAACTGGTCCCTCACTGTTCATACTCCTTCACAAAATTGGCATCAAGGAGATTACAAAGGTTAAGAAGCGTATAAATTACAAACTTAAGTAGTATTAGTGTTAATACAAAAAGTGCAAAATGCCATTCCATTAGCAGCCAGCCAGCGTTCCCACACAGCTTAAATCCCAGGATTAAATGGCCTCTCCCACACAGGACACATTGTTTCAAATGTTCTTCATCTGCCTCTCAACTCATGTTGTCCAAATATATTAACACAAAAGACAGTGTTTACTTGTTAGAAAACATCTTTAACATCTACAATTGCTGAATAACGATGCATTAAAGTTACCCTTTTTATTAAACAAAAAAATTCAACAGAAATAGATTTCTGTCACAGCCCTTGTTTCTCTTTTGAAGTCAGAGAATGAGGCAGCTCCCCTCTCTGGTGAACGCTGCTCATTGTCCGTCCGTCCGTCCGTCCCCCCCCCCCTTATCCCACAGTCGAGGCTGGGGGGCTTCATGTGCAGCTGTGGCTGTGCAACATCACCAGTGGCAAGCAGAGCTGCAGAGAAACAGGCAGCCCTTCGTGGATGCCTTCACAACTCTTCCCTCACATAATTCCTTCAAGAGAGCATTGCTTTTAGACACTTCCACTGCCTGTTTGTTTGTTTTTCTTCAAAAGCTCCTTTCTGGCAGCCGGGCTAACTTTAAACGTGAGAAATGCAAAATGCCAGTGTAAAGATACTCCTGACCACTCCCTGCAGATATTTAAGCTAGCGTAGTGGTCAGTCATTTTCTGATGCATTAAATGACCAACCCTTCTTGATCTCAGAAACTTTGCAAACAAATTACTCTAGATGGGTGCAAGGCGATAAAATAAAAACATGTGTTGACATGGACAAAAATTTTCTACCATTTTCAACTAATAAATTATGTAAGAAATGGGCAAGACTAGCACCACTTAAATTAAAGGTCTTGAATTCTGCCAGTTGGCAATTACTATGCTGCGTAGATACAGGGCTAAGTACTAATAGCACTTGGGAAGTTGTATGTTCTCTGTAACAATGTCTAATTTCAACTTCACATCCTGTTACTATTTAGCTCACTAAATTATTCATGCATGCATGAACATGCAAAAATACATACACAGAGACATACATATATATATATATAGCTGCCTGGGCTACAAACATCTTGAAAATGATAAGTGCCTGTCTTCTTCCCATTTAATTTGCTGTGTAAGTTTTGTAATGCACTAGCTTCCTTTTAACATCAAGAAAAAAAATTATTGCCACATTATTTTAAAAAAGCCTAGAATATTATGTTAAAATATATTGCTGGCATCATTTCTTGTCTCCATGCTCAAAGTAATCAGAATGTTTTACCCTCTTTTATGTTGCACATTAATTGAGGTTCCATCAGAGCTGGGGAGCCACAGTCTAGACAATATAAAACACCACATAGAAATGACAGTGCCTGCTGAAAAGACTTTATGTTCTGGTAGTCCTTTTTGTCATTATAACTAATTATACAGGACCAAATAAGCCTGCAATATTAACTCAGCACTCAGGGGTTCCTAGAAATGGATGCTCCCTGTGATGCTATGGATATTAGAAAATGCAGTTTCACAGTTTTGCTGTCAGCAGGGTCATGTGATCTATTAAGGACTGTCAAGTAGGAGAAAGGAAAGGAAAAAGAAGAGCAAGTCTCAGGTGATACAGCTTGGTTCTCGCTGGCACTTTCCACTGCTTTTTCATTTTTATTATAGTTTTTCCTAGGTAATGATATATGGAGAGGAAGAAATTCTACTGTCTATGGCCAGCTAGCTCAGTGAAATATTTACAGCCAATCTCAATGTACCAGGGGAAAAAGTTCTCAGGAAGGGTAAAATCTCCTGTGATTACTATTCAATACAAAAGTCCAAAACATATTAGTTTTAAAAAATTCTTTGGGGGAAAAAGAAAAAAGAACGTTAAGCATTTTCTATTTTTTCAGATTGCAACAATAAAAGTATTTGAATCCACATTAAATTTTTTCCCAAGAATCCTAGTTTTTTCATAAAAATCAGGTTCTGGTTTTTCAGAAAGATTCTTTTTTATTGAAGATGTTTTTTGAAGGAAAACCCACTTTTATTGATAACACAAAAACATATGAGGCTATGCTGTGTACCAAGAAATATATAATTGCTTGCTTTCTTAGATGTTTTGCCTTTAACAGAAGTTAAGCTGTACCCTCAGTAGTTTCCAGGTAAGTAATGGGTTTCTGTTGTATTAGTATTACCCGGCACGCTATTTTGTTATTGGTGATACTTTCTACTAAATGTCAAAAATTATGTTCATCCCCATTGAGCATGTAATTCACTAATAATCTGGAAGAAAATCTATTTCTCCTGATGGTGTATCTGTAAAGTAATTGCAATAGTACTCAGTGTTAAGTCCCCACATTTATTTGATTATAGTGTCACACACTGTGTTGCCAATTTCCCAATTTCCTTTTTCTGTTCCATTTCAGTAGAGGAAGCTAGGCTTTCACTTGCTTTGTGAACTTCTGAAAAGTGAGAAGCTATGAAACTGATCCAAAGCTATATTAGGGTACCATTTGGTGCACAATATGAAGATATTTACATTTGTAAACCAGATCAGCTTGCTACAGGAACTACTAACAGTAAACTAGAGACTCTCGTACTCTGTTTTTTCAAGGCCACTTTTGGGGAGGAAGACATTCTTGGTGCCACGAGTGAAAAGCCTTCTAAATCTACAGAGATTCCTACTGACAGGAGCAGGCTTTGCTCAGCCATTGGTTCAGGCCTTTTAAACACTGGCTCAATGTATTTTGAATAAAGCAGGCGAAGAAATTTGTTCAAAGTTCAAGAACATGTGTGCCACAGTTCAGAGACAAGAATATGACCGTACATGCCTGCATTCCTCTCTAACTACCGTTTTGTGGCAGACCTGCCGTTTATTCGATCCCAGCTTGGCTTTGTCCCCCCACGACTCACATCCACACACTGTTCTCTTGTATGTCTGCAATGCTAATATCTGTTCTCCTTGCCGAGCGCACTCGTTTCCTCTGGCATCTGCCCTGACTCAACAAGGCCGTCATAAATGTTTATAGGAAATCATGGTAACACTGAAAGTAATACTGTTCCTATGCTTCGCCTGACCGTTTGAATAAACCAGCCGAGGTTCAGACCGGCAAGCAGAGCCAGGAGATGATTGTTCAGCTCTGGCATTTTACATTTTCATACACTAGCAAAGCGTCTATAAATAGCCTTTGAGGAACATAAAACGTTTTAGTATAATGGGATTCATGTTTAATATGGGCAATGACTTCCCTTCCCTTAGGATCGCAATTAAAATGTTTAGACAAAATTAAACTGCTTCTTGGGAAGATACTATGATGCAGAGCACAGTATTTAAACAAACTCCCAGCGCCTGACAGAAAATGGTTCTTTGCAATCAAGCTCTAAAAGAGGAGACAACAGAGCTGTTTATTGTTGCTACATATGCTGATAAAAGACGGGCACTTGAGCACCAGTATCACAGAAGCCTATAGAAAAGCTGAACTTCTGAGAGAAACGGACATACCTCTTTTCTGAAAAACAAATTAGCAGTTGTCCGAGGCAAGTTTGGGACATGTTTGCATTAGCTAGCATCATGTTATTAGCCAACTCTGGCTTTGGCAAGACAGATTTTCATGTACAGAGCAGTTTGATAGAAATTGCTGTCTGCCTATTATTTGAAAGAAACAGGTTTTAATCACAGCATTCTCTATCCTTGCAAGATCCTTGGCTCTGGCTGCAACACACTTCTGCAGAGCTCAGGCAGGGAGGAGAGATAATTGTACAATGCTTTTATGAGGCTCCTGTTAATCCAGGAGCTAATCAGGGATTGTTTAGCCCTTGGCACAAACTGGGATAATCTCTGGGCAGCTCTCACCTGTGCCTTATCCCAATCCTCTACAACAGCTTGTTATGGCAGACTGGGAATATCCAAATTCAGATAATTTTTTAGGAAGACAACCAGGAGTTTTCCCCTTTTTGCTACCCCTGCACGCTACATTTAGGATATTTAGGAGAGGTTGTTATGACATGGATTTCTTCAGAACCTCTTATTCCAGGAGATGAGTGGACAGAGCTGATAGCAACTGAAAACAAGCACGACCACCCCACAATTCCATCAGATCTTAAAGACAAAATGAGCTATGTTGGAGCAGCTTGCTTATTATTCCAAATCTTATCGGGAATTTAGATGCTACTTAGTCACAAAAAAGAGCTCTACTATTCAACTTCCACTGTTTAGTTTGTTTTAGGCTTGCTATTCTGATCACGGTAGCTAAAGTGCAATTTTTTACTGCTGTAAAGACTAGATTTTACACTTCATTGTTATTATTAGGTCCAGGTGCACAACAATGATTTTTGAGAACATAATTATGCTAAGGATTTATATCTCAGATGCACTGAGAAATTCTTGTCCTTCTAGATTCTGAGTCTTGTCTATACCACTACCGAAAGGGCAATGCATAGAATCACAGAATGGCCCCAGTTGGAAGGGATCTTAAAAGATCATCTGGTCCAACCCTTCCTGGGAAAGGAAGCCTACATGAGATTATTCTGCACTTAATTTCTTTTACTTTGAGACCTGCCTAGTTTCATGTGTACGCTCTGAATACTTGTTCACACATACAATAAGGAATTTCTCTCAAAGACAGCGCGTTAGAGCTCTTCACTTTATCATCAGGTACATTTCCCAGTTTCTGTTCCAAGTTGCACCACCTAACACTAGATATGCTAGTTCTGATCCTCTTCATCACATAAATCAAATATGGGTGGAAAAAGTTTTGGCTGAACATAATTCATTAAAAGCTGTCAAGGGCTTCTGACGTAATACCATAATGAGAAGAGGAAACAGACACAGCAAACTGAGACATTTCTGGCTTGTCTGAGCTATTTAATCTAAGCACCATGCTGAAGAACTGTAGTCTTTGCATTGCAAACAGAGGATTTGGGGAGCAGTTGATTTCTTCTGTTAATGTTGCTATTCCCTATATATACTGCCCTGGAGATATATACCAAATGCTTAATTGAAATCTGTGATTCTATAATGCTTTTCTGCTTCCACATCTTTCCTAATCTTGGTTTGAGTCATTTCACGCTGTGTGCAACCTGTGGCTGAGGTTTCTGGCATTATGTATTCTTTAATTAACGTGTATGGCCATGGTGAGATACATTCCCAACGCCAGCTTCTGATTGACTGCCATGTGCATTGACCATATTGACCTCAGCCAAATTTCCTTTCCACCTCTTACATACCAGAATGCTTATAACATACTGGAACCTTGGAAGTAGAATGACATTTGTTTTTCCAATTTTAGTTATCCTGGTTCAGTTAAAGCTAGAAACTGGTATTTCCCTCTTGCAAGTGTCAGCCGTGTTAGCTTGCAGAACTATCGTGAAGCCACGTTGCATGGAAGACTGCTGCAGCTTGAAACCCGAGATAAAACATAGCTTCACAGTCCATGTGCTTGCAGAAATATATCCAGTCTCTCCCTCTCCACCCCACCTTGTGGTGCCATCAGCATTGATAAGATCAGTAGAAAGAGAGCCTGAGTCAAGCAGACTATGTCCAGCCTGGTATGAATATTCTGCTTGTTGTAACTCATGATGATACTTCATGCCTGATTTATGCTGGCATCATCCCCTGTGTAGCCAGAGGGGAACTCCTGCGCTGCCATCTAGAAAGTGCTCAGTGGTCTCAAAGTGCCCGATCTAGCACATCAAACCTTCTCATGTTCTTTCATTAAATCTTCAAAAGGGCAACATTTTAAACTATGGTATTATGGAGACACTTTTATCTTTGCTTTGTTTTATGAGCATTATCTAAATTTCCTTGTTTGAACTGGCCTTTTAAAATGTCTGTTGGAATATAGCATGACTTTTTAATTCTTACAAAAAAGCAGAAAAACCCCAGCAAGATGCAAGTACTTCAGATTTCATGAGGCACTAAAAGCTATAGAACTTTTCTTCATCCTAGTACATAAAACTGAACATTTCATAGTATCTGTGAGAATAAAAGGCAATGAACAAAATAAACATGTTAAAAATAACATGACAAGAGATCCCTAACTAGAAATTCTAAGGAATAATTAAAAATGAAACCCTCTGTTTTGAAATAAAAAAAAAAAAGATATCTATATAACACATTCACTTTCTGAAGTAGCTTAGGCTTTGTTAAAACGCACAATGGATACTTTCAGAAAAGTAAATCTTGAGGAAGAAAGTTAAACACCCCTTGTAGTACACACAAGCAGTTTTCATTCTGATAATGTATGCAGATTGTATTATAAATATTTTGAAAACTCAGTTGTGAAATGCTTTACATTTTTCCTGAGTAAATGCATATAAAAATACAACAATTAATTCCAAGAACAGGAAATCAACTTTGAAAACTACATACATGCTCTCATGTCCAAGCAAAATATTAAAACATTACACAATTTCAATTATTCTTCAGTCTTCACCAACACCACCCCCCACCCCCCCATTGTTGCTATTTAAGATCTAAAGACAATACAAGCTGGCTGATCATTTAGCTGGTTGAAGACTGGTTAAGTAAGAATCCTGCATGAATACTGGCCACAGCCTGAATTGTGAGTTAAAAAACAAAATTGCATAAGCCTGCTCATAACACAATTCATAGAATTATAGAATCATAGAATGTTTTGGGTTGGAAGGGACCCCTAGAGGTCATCTAGTCCAACCCCCCTGCAGGAGCAGGGACACCGCTAACTAGATCAGGCTGCTCAGAGCCCCGTCCA